>NC_029780.3:108160503-108166228 GCF_000817695.3 Arachis duranensis | reverse complement strand
GTCGGTCTTTCCCATTCCATCACCGCTTCTACTTTAGAAGGATCTACAGCTATTCCTCCCTTACTCACCACGTGGCCTAAGAACTTTACTTCCTCCTTCCAGAACTCGCACTTTGACAACTTAGCGTACAACTTCCGCTCCTTTAACATTTGCAGTACAATCCTCAAGTGTTCCTCATGCTCCTTTACCGTCTTAGAGTAAACTAAGATGTCATCTATGAAAACCACCATGAATTTGTCCAAAAAGGGACGAAACACTCTATTCATGTAATCCATGAAAACAGCAGGTGCATTCGTTAACCCAAAAGACATTACCGCAAACTCGTAGTGTCCATAGCGTGTTCTAAAGGCAGTCTTAGGGATATCATCTTCCTTCACTCTTATCTGGTGGTAACCGGATCTCAAATCAATCTTGGAAAATACTCCAGCTCCTTGCAATTGATCTATCAAGTCATCTATCCTTGGCAGCGGGTACTTGTTCTTCACTGTCAGTTTATTTAACTGTCGGTAATCCACACACAAATGCATCCCTCCATCTTTCTTCTTCACCAATAAAACTGGCGCTCCCCACGGTGATACACTCGGTCGAATGAACCTCTTATTCAGAAGCTCTTCCAACTGAGTCTTTAGCTCTGCCAGCTCTATAGGAGCCATTCTATACGGTGCAATCGATACTGGTCCAGCTCCCGGCACCAATTCAATCGCAAACTCAATTTCCCTTTGAGGTGGGAACTCAGGGATATCTTCCGGGAACACTTCTGGAAAATCTCTAACCACCGAAATTTGATCTAAGTTCTGGGCATCGCCCAACGCATTAGCAGCCAACAGAATATAACCCTGACACTCCTCCCCACTATAATGCACCATTACAGAGTTCAGGTAATACCCTGTAGCTACCACTGCTCCATTTTCTCCTTCCGACATAAACCGAATTGTCCGTTCAAAGCAATCCAACAAAATCCGGTTCTTCGACAACCAATCAAACCCCAAAATCATCTCCAGCCCCACCATTGGTAAACAGATCAAATCGTGTACAAAGTCTCTACCCTCAAGCTTGAAACCTACTTGTCTACAGCTTGACCTAGTCATAATTGTTTGATGCGGAGTATGTACATGTAGAGAAAAAGGTAACTCTGATACTTTCAAGCCTAATTCCTCAACTTTAGCAAATGAAATAAACGAATGCGAAGCTCCAGTATCATATAATGCAACTGAGGATTTATCACCAATTAGACATATACCTTTCATCAAAGGATCCGCCTTGGAAGCATCCTTGGCATTCACAGCAAAGACTCGACCTTGATGCTAACTTCATTAACAATTTTCCAACTATATTACCCATAGATCAACATCAATATCACATTTATCAACATAATCCACTACTCAACTTCACAAATCATGTATCCTCAACATATCACCATTAGTCATCATTATCAACTCAAATTCATCATTTCATCAATCATCATCACACAATTAAATCCAACAACTCATCAACCATTCAAATCTAATCCTATCATATGGGTCACTAGCTTAAGTGTCCATGAATATTATATACTACATAGAGGAAACTGAAACCATATCTTGGCCGATCCCCAATATGAACCAAATAAGCTTTCAACCAAAATCCAACCACCAAGGTAGCTCCAACAAGCTCCAAACTCACAATAATCAAGCTATATACATATAAATCACCACAAAATCAACCTAGGGCTCAACATAAATCAAAAGTTCACAAGAGATCAAAGACTCTTACCTTTCCCAACAGATTCGGATGGCAAAACCCAAACCTAAGCAAGGATTAGAGTAAACCTAAATATCAAGAATCACAAAACCTCACTTAGCCCCAAGCCCTAGATATCCGAAATTTTGGAGAGAAGAACTGGGGAGATTTCGAGCTTACCTCTATGTAGTTTCTTGGATGGATTTTGTAGAGCTCGTTGCAAGAAACGCGTAGCCACTGACGGCACGCAAATCGGAGCTCTATAGTTCAAGATATGAGCTTGGGAAGAAGATGAATAGTGTTAATGGAGTCTCTTCTCCCTCTTCTCTTTCTCAGCTGATGGGTGTGCTTGTGAGTGTGTTATGGCTGTTTGGGTTCATTAATTTTTTTTGGCCTTTGGGTTCATTAATGAACCCTTATATATGTTGGACTTGGGCCTAACTTGGGACCGGTTCAACCCGTTAGCGTTTTTAGCCCGTTTGGCCCAACTTCGGGCCAAACTTTTAACACTAACGCCCGGTTTTCCATCTCTAATATTTTTCTAAGGATTTCGGCTGTTTTCACTGCTTCTCGTGCAGCACCGAGCAGACTTGAACCGATTCAACCGGTTCGATTGCCGGTTCACGATTTTTCACGGTTTTTTGCAAAAAACACATTTTCTGACTCGGAAGGACCTACTAAGTTCAAAAATCATATTTAAACCCCCAAATTCTCATCCTAACTTTCCGGAATTTAATTTGGGCATTTAAATAATTTTATTCGTAAAAAATCCGGTTCTTACATCCCCCTCCTTAAAAAGATTTTTGCCCTCGAAAATCCGAATCACACGATGTAACTCCACGAAGCATCCTACTTTTGACGTTGCCGAAGAAGTTGCCACAGCATCTCGTCACCATCATCCTACCGTATCGATGTTCTCTTTTTCCGACTCTTCCATAGAATAGTTCATTCGGATAGGCAGAAAATGAGTGGATCTGGTTAAGCGAACCACGATCACCCAAACCGTATCAAATTCTGACCAGGTCCTCGGCGAATTGGTCACAAAATCCATCGCGATTCCTTCCACTTCCACTAAGGAATCTCAAGAGGATGTATCATTCCTGACGGCTTTTGATGCTCTATCTTCGCCTTCTGACAGGTCAAACACTAGGATACCACTGTAGCTACGTCACCTTTCTTCTCAGGCCACCAGAACATCTTCTTTAAGTCGTACTACATCTTCGCACTTCCGGGATGAATAGAAAATTCACTATGGCGAGTCTCCGACAACAAGCCTTGCCACAAACTCTCGACATCCGGTGTGCAACTCCTCCTGTTATATCTCCACAATCCTTCACCATCCTTAGTGAAATCCTCATGCCTCTTATCACCAAATGGTTAGAACAATTGCTGAAGCTTCTGCTCATTTTGCTAAGCCCTCTGAATCTCCATCTTAAATGTACTTGAAATCCGCAGCTGATTCAAACAAGCTCTTCCAGCAACCTCACCAATGTCCAGCTTAAGATCCATAAAATTATCCTCTAGCTCCTCTTCCTTGATTTTCATCCAAGTAATTGTTAAAGATCTCTGACTCAATGCGTCTGTGACCACCTTCGCCTTTCCAGGGTGATAACGCATTTTAAAAGTCGTAGTCCGTAAGCAACTCCATCCATCTTCTATGACGCATATTAAGCTCTTTCTGATCAAAGATGTACTTGAGATTCTTATGATCAAAGAAAGATGCTACACCTCACTCCATACAAGTGGTGCTTCCAAATCTTCAATGCAAACACAATCGCCGCTAATTCCAAGTCAAGAGTTGGGTAGTTCACCTCTTGCGGTCTCAGCTGACGCGATGCGTAAGCCACCACATTCCGGTGTTGCATCAACACGCAACCTAAACCCTTCAAAGAAGCATCACAATATACCTCAAACGGTTCACGTGGTTCCGGTAGGATTAGAACAGGTACTGAAGTTAATCTCTGCTTTAACGTTTGAAAACTTTCTTCACACTCCGACGTCCATACGAATGGCACTTCTTTCCTTGTCAACTTTGTCATTGGTAGCGCAATCCGGGAAAATCCTTCGATAAATCTCCGGTAATATCCGGCTAAACCCAAAAAGCTTCTGACTTCCGTCACAGTTGTCGGTCTTTCCCATTCCATCACCGCTTCTACTTTAGAAGGATCTACAGCTATTCCTCCCTTACTCACCACGTGGCCTAAGAACTTTACTTCCTCCTTCCAGAACTCGCACTTTGACAACTTAGCGTACAACTTTCGCTCCTTTAAGATTTGCAGTACAATCCTCAAGTGTTCCTCATGCTCCTTTACCGTCTTAGAGTAAACTAAGATTCATCTATGAAAACCACCACGAATTTGTCCAAAAAGGGATGAAACACTCTGTTCATGTAATCCATGAAAACAGCAGGTGCATTCGTTAACCCAAAAGACATTACCGCAAACTCGTAGTGTCCATAGCGTGTTCTAAAGGCAGTCTTAGGGATATCATCTTCCTTCACTCTTATCTGGTGGTAACCGGATCTCAAATCAATCTTGGAAAACACTCCAGCTCCTTGCAATTGATCCATCAAGTCATCTATCCTTGGCAGCGGGTACTTGTTCTTTACTGTCACTTTATTTAACTGTCGGTAATCCACACACAAACGCATCCCTCCATCTTTCTTCTTCACCAATAAAACTGGCGCTCCCCACGGTGATACATTCAGTCGAATGAACCTCTTGTTCAGAAGTTCTTCCAACTGAGTCTTTAATTTGGCCAACTCTATCGGAGCCATTCTATACGTTGTAATAGACACTGGTCCAGCTCCCGGCACCAATTCTATTGTAAATTCAATTTTCCTTTGAGGTGGGAACTCAGGGATATCTTCCGGGAACACTTCTGGAAAATCTCTAACCACCGGAATTTGATCTATGTTCTGGGCATCGCCCAACGCATTGGCAGCCAACAGAATATAACCCTGACACTCCTCCCCACTATAATGCACCATTACAGAGTTCAGGTAATACCCTGTAGCTACCACTGCTCCATTTTCTCCTTCCGGCATAAACCGAATTGTCCGTTCAAAGCAATCCAACAAAATTCGGTTCTTCGACAACCAATCAAACCCTAAAATCATCTCCAGCCCCACCATTGGTAAACAGATCAAATCGTGTACAAAGTCTCTACCCTCAAGCTTGAAACCTACTTGTCTACAGCTTGACCTAGTCATAATTGTTTGATGCGGAGTATGTACATGTAGATCAAAAGGTAACTCTGATACTTTCAAGCCTAATTCCTCAACTTTAGCAAATGAAATAAACGAATGCGAAGCTCCAGTATCATATAATGCAACTGAGGATTTATCACCAATTAGACATATACCTTTCATCAAAGGATCCGCCTTGGAAGCATCCTTGGCATTCACAGCAAAGACTCGACCTTGATGCTGACTCTGGCCCGCATTCTGATTCCTCCCACGAGGGCAATCCCTCGCAATGTGGCCAGGTAACCCACACTTGAAGCAACCACCTAAACCAATCTTACATGAGTCATAAGGGTGAAAACGTCCACAACGATCACAAGCTAAATCCGGAGAACTCTTACTCTGATTTCCTCTTCCTTAAGCATACTAAAACTGATTCTGATTGTTCTTTCTGAAGCCCCCTTGGCCTTGAGGAGTATATCCCCCTCTTTTGAAGCTTTGTCCTCTAGGATGAAAATACTTGCCACGCCCACGACTAGAGCTCCCTCCATGAGTGTCCTTAGATGCCGCCACTGTCTTAGCATACTCCTCCACTACCCTTGCTTTGTTCACCAAGTCGGAGAAGACACGGATCTCTGGTGCGCGAAATTGTGAACATTACTTTTTCACAACTCTCATAATCCCCGGTAATGGCTCCAAACACGTGGTGGCTCAATACCATGGCATTACACAACTTCACACAACTAACCAGCAAGTGCACTGGGTCGTCCAAGTAATAAACCTTACGCGAGTAAGGGTCGATCCCACGGAGATTGTTAGTAT
>NC_029780.3:108153062-108159651 GCF_000817695.3 Arachis duranensis | reverse complement strand
ACTAACGAAGCTACTAGCTTAAGGCACAAGAAACAGATAAGATATAACAAAAGATAAGTATATAATATCATAGGAAACTAGTCACGCCTCGCGGAGTTTAAGCCGGCTAGCCATATACTGATATACAAAATCATACAGTGAAAACAGCTTATACAAGTTTTGTTCTCTCAAATACATGCCTCTAGGCAAAATAAAATACAAAAGGAGATATGTATAAACAAAATAAACCAAAAAGAACTCCAAAATGATCCAAGATTCTCCGCTCCTGTCACCAACTAAAGCAACTCACCGAGGTGGGTTGCGACCTGCATCTGAAAATACAACAACAATATGGTATGAGAACTGGCGGTTCTCAATATGGTAACAGTTCCCAGTGATATAGGATATAAGACCCCGGGACGCCAAAGGCAATCCTAAGCTTCATATCCATCACAAGATTCAACTTAAAGTATTCTAAAACATTTAAGCATAATATACCAACTTGACTTAAATAAACCAGGTTATCTATCTTAAGGGATTTCTATTCTAACCAAACACCGCTGTCCCACAGCCTTCACCAACCGATCCTCCATGCGATCCCATCGCCACCGCCTTCCGAACCTCCTCAATCCTAGCAGAAAACACAGATAATGTTCAAAGCAAGTAAAGCTCAAGTAGTAACATATATGGCAAATAATTCAGATAGCAAGTAAGCATGTTATTCAATTAGGCAAACCATTACAAGTAGACAAAGCATACAAGCAGATAGGAAATGCATATGATGAATGCCTGTCCTACTGGCTGTGATATCACATTGTCGGTTCAACTGCCAACCCGACACATCTCCATGGAGATGTCGCCCTTCGGATTTCTCATATGGGAACCCCCGAGATATAGTGCCCAGATCACTGTCCAGGTACCGGCACCTGCTCGCCCTATAAATCCGAAGGGATGCGAGCGGGATATTCTTGCCTCAGACCTCATATCTCAACGTAAGCGGGATTAACCACCATCCTTACGCCGTCGCCGCTACCTCGACAGGCGGGATTAACCACCGTCCCTGCCAGGCGCATAGCGTCTCAAAATATCATGTAAAAATATTATTTCAATGGTTTTCAAAAGTATTTTCAGCATACAAAGATCCATCACTTCAATCCGAGTCCCCGACTCATCTCAACCACTGTCCCTTTATAAATCAGTTTCCAAATACCAAAATTCTATCATTCCTCATCTCATATACCAATCATCCTTCACCTAACGTCAAACCATTCTCAGCACGCCATAAACCTAGGCCTCTGTTTTCTAATTTACCTTAAAATCATGTACTAGAGCCCTTAATTTATATCCCATGTTCTAATACTCAAAACTAGGCCCAAACGTCTTAAAATGCTATTATAGAAGCTTACAACCTTGTTGGAAAGGCAAAGTAGTTGAAAACAAATAAATTTTTGAGAAATAGGACGTGTGCACCCGCACATATCAGAAGTAATGAAATTCTGCAACTTTGGAAAATTTCAGATTTTTAACACCAACTTTGAATGATCATAACTTCCTCTACCAAATTCCAATTTTTTACAAACTTTATATCGATTCGAACAGTTTTCAATAAGCTTTAATTCTAAACTAATTTCAATAGATTTTGAAAACCAAGGCATAAGTTATGATTAGACAAAGTTCACCAAAAGTCAACTTTTACCAAGACTCACAAGAATCTCAATTTACCAACTTTCATAACCCAATCTAACCAAAACCACATCAATTCTATCACATATTAGAATTTACCATTTTCCATATCCAATTTACCACTCCACCATATATAATCATCAATTCTCACTATCAAATACATAATAATACCCTTACTAACCATCATCATTATTAATTTCAACATCAAACTCCAACATCATACTGTCAACATCAATATAACCATTTATCAACAATCCCAACACTCACCTTCAATTACCAAAAATATCAATATTTATCATCCATTATCAACCACATCAACAAACCCTCATCAACAACAATAAATCATATATCCCTCATCAACCTGTATAATCATTAAATTCCAACAACATCATTATTCATCATCAATCATTAAATACCAACAACCTCATCAACAACACTAATCATCAATACTCATTAACACCAACAATTCTCCATAATCATCCTTAATCACAATATTCCAAGGATACCAACAATTAACATCAATTTACATATAATCATCCATACACCTACAACATTCAATCCTATCTTAGGGTCAACTAGCCTAAGTATCCATGAATATTATATACTACATAGAGGAAACTGAAATCATACATTGGCCGATCCCCAATATGAACCAAAAGAGCTTTCAACCAAAATCCAACCACCAATGTAGCTCCAACAAACACCAACAAGCTCCAAACTCACAATAAACAATCCAAGCTTTCAAATCCACTCCAACAAGCACAAATAAGTTCCAAAAGCTCCCAAAGCCACAATAATCAAACTATATACATATAAATCACCACAAATCAACCTAGGGTTCAACATAAGCATAATCTCACAAGGGTTTAAGAGCTTTTACCTTTTTCAACAGATTTGATAACACAAATCCAAAGCTAAGCAAGGATTAGAGCAAACCTAAACATCCAAAATCACAAAAACCCATTTAACCCAAAACTCTAATAAAACCCGAAATTTTGAAGAGCAGAACTGGAAGGATTTCGAGCTTACCTCTAGAGCTTCTTGGATGGGTTTTGTAGAGCTCTCCACGAGGAACGCGTAGCCGCAAACGGTGCGGCAATTGGAGCTCTCTAGCTCAAGATATGAGCTTTGAAAGATTGAGATGAATAGTGCTCAATCTCTTCTCCTCTTCTCCTTTCAATTTCTGATTGTGTGTGCTTGTTAGTGTGTTGTGATGCTGATTGGTTCATTAATTGAGCCTTTTATATGTTGGACTTGGGCCCAACTTGGACCCGGTCCAACTCGTTAGCGTTTTTAGCCCGTTTGGCCCTTCGGGCCAAATCTTTAAAATTAAAGCCCGATTTTCTATTTCTAATGTTTTTCTAAGGTTTTTTTACGGTTTTCACTTTTCTCGTGCGGTACCAGGCAGACTTGAACCGGTTCAACCGGTTCAACTGCCGGTTCGTGATTTTTTTACGGTTTTTCGTAGAAAGCACATTTTCTGACTCAGAAAGACTCACTGAGTCCAAAAATCACCTTTAAATCCCCAAATTCTCTCTCTAACTTTTTGGAATCTAATTTGGGCAATTAATCACATAATTAACCGGTTGATTAGTTGCGGTTCTTACATTCTCTCCACCAAATAAGAAATTTTGCCCTCAAAATTTGAATTACCTGAGAAAAGCTCGGGATAATCCTTTCGCATCTCAGACTCCAATTCCCAAGTGTGCTCTTCTACTCCTGCTCGCTCCCAAGCAACTTTAACCAATGGGACATCCTTTCCTCGCAGCTTCTTCACACTAGTGTCATCGATCCTCACTGGTGTCACTTGGAGAGTCAAGATCTCTTTCAACTTGACCAATTCATGCTCCAACACATGAGCCACATCCGACGTGTATTTACAGAGCTGTGACACGTGGAATACGTCATGCAAGTTAGACAGATGAGGTGGCAAAGCTACTTGATACGCCACTGCTCCAATTTCATACCAACAAAGTGGAGACTGACACTTTCGTCCATACAAAGCCTCATACGGAGCCATCCCAATGCTTGCATGAAAGCTGTTGTTATATGCGAACTCCACCAATGGCATGTAACGATCCCAACTCCCGGGTTGATCCAACACACATGCTCTCAGCATATCTTCCAACGTTTGAATAGTCCTTTCCGATTGTCCATCTGTTTGTGGATGATACGCCGTACTAAGACATAGCTTCGTACCGAAAGCTCTTTGGAAAGCTCCCCAAAACCTTGATGTGAATCGGGGATCACGGTCCGATATTATGCTTGACGGCACACCATGCAACCTCACTATCTCTTTGATGTATAATCTTGCCAATTCCTCCATAGAACAGTTTAGTCGGATAGGCAGAAAATGAGCGGATTTGGTTAAGCGATCTATGATCACCCAAATCGCATCAAACCCCGACCTAGTCCTCGGTAAACCGGTAACAAAATCCATAGCAATTCCTTCCCACTTCCACTGAGGAATCTCAAGTGGTTGTAGCATTCCTGACGGTTTTTGATGCTCTATCTTCACTTTCTGGCAGGTCAAACATTTGGATACCACTGTAGCTACGTCACCCTTCATCCCCGGCCACCAGAACATCTTCTTCAAGTCATAATACATCTTCGTGCTCCCGGGATGAATAGAAAATCCACTGTTGTGAGCCTCCAACAGCAAGTTTTGCCTCAAACTCCCAACATCTGGTATGCAAATCCTTCCCTTGTATCTCCATAACCCTTCCTCATCCTTAGTGAATTCTTCGCGTCTCTTATCACCAACTGGTTGAAACAATTGCTGAAACTTCTGCTCATCTTACTGAGCCCTTTGTATTTCTGATTTAAGCGTGCATGAAATCTGTAACTGGTTCAAACAAGCTCTTCCGGCAACTTAACTAATATCCAGCTTAAGATCTACAAACTTATCCACTAGTTCTTCTTCCTTGATTCTCATCCAAGCAATTGTTAAAGATTTCCGACTCAAAGCGTCTGCTACCACGTTCGCCTTTCCAGGGTGATAACTCAACTCGAAATCATAATCTTTAAGCAACTCCATCCACCTTCTCTGGCGCATATTTAGCTCTTTCTGATCAAAGATGTACTTGAGACTCTTATGATCAGAAAAGACGCTAAACCTTACTCCGTATAAGTGGTGTCTCCAAATCTTTAATGCAAACACAGTTGCCGCTAATTCCAAGTCATGAGTGGGGTAATTCACCTCATGTGGTCTCAGCTGACGCGATGCGTAAGCCACCACATTCCGGTGTTGCATCAACACGCAACCCAAACCCTTCAAAGAAGCATCACAATATACCTCAAATGGTTCACGCGGTTCCGGTAGGATTAGAATAGGTGCTGAAGTTAATCTCTGCTTTAACGTTTGAAAACTTTCTTCACACTCCGACGTCTACTCAAACGGCACTTCTTTCCTTGTCAACTTTGTTATTGGTAGCGCAATCCGATGAAATCCTTCGATAAATCTCCGGTAATATCCGGCTAAACTCAAAAAGCTTCTGACTTCCGTCACAGTCGTCAGTCTTTCCCATTCCATCACCGCTTCTACTTTAGAAGGATCTACAACTATTCCTCCCTTACTCACCACGTGGCCTAAGAACTTTACTTCCTCCTTCTAGAACTCGCACTTTGACAACTTAGCGTACAACTTCCGCTCCTTTAACATTTGCAGTACAATCCTCAAGTGTTCCTCATGCTCCTTTACCGTCTTAGAGTAAACTAAGATGTCATCTATGAAAACCACCACGAATTTGTCCAAAAAGGGACGAAACACTCTATTCATGTAATCCATGAAAACAGCAGGTGCATTCGTTAACCCAAAAGACATTACCGCAAACTCGTAGTGTCCATAGCGTGTTCTAAAGGCAGTCTTAGGGATATCATCTTCCTTCACTCTTATCTGGTGGTAACCGGATCTCAAATCAATCTTGGAAAATACTCCAGCTCATTGCAATTGATCCATCAAGTCATCTATCCTTGGCAGCGGGTACTTGTTCTTCACTGTCAGTTTATTTAACTGTCGATAATCCACACACAAATGCATCCCTCCATCTTTCTTCTTCACCAATAAAACTGGCGCTCCCCACGGTGATACACTCGGTCGAATGAACCTCTTATTCAGAAGCTCTTCCAACTGAGTCTTTAGCTCTGCCAGCTCTATAGGAGCCATTCTATACGGTGCAATCGATACTGGTCCAGCTCCCGGCACCAATTCAATCGCAAATTCAATTTCCCTTTGAGGTGGGAACTCAGGGATATCTTCCGGGAACACTTCTGGAAAATCTCTAACCACCGAAATTTGATCTAAGTTCTGGGTATCGCCCAACGCATTAGCAGCCAACAGAATATAACCCTGACACTCCTCCCCACTATAATGCACCATTACAGAGTTCAGGTAATACCCTGTAGCTACCACTGCTCCATTTTCTCCTTCCGACATAAACCGAATTGTCCGTTCAAAGCAATCCAACAAAATCCGGTTCTTCGACAACCAATCAAACCCCAAAATCATCTCCAGCCCCACCATTGGTAAACAGATCAAATCGTGTACAAAGTCTCTACCCTCAAGCTTGAAACCTACTTGTCTACAGCTTGACCTAGTCATAATTGTTTGATGCGGAGTATGTACATGTAGATCAAAAGGTAACTCTGATACTTTCAAGCCTAATTCCTCAACTTTAGCAAATGAAATAAACGAATGCGAAGCTCCAGTATCATATAATGCAACTGAGGATTTATCACCAATTAGACATATACCTTTCATCAAAGGATCCGCCTTGGAAGCATCCTTGGCATTCACAGCAAAGACTCGACCTTGATGCTGACTCTGGCCCGCATTCTGATTCCTCCCACGAGGGCAATCCCTCGCAATGTGGCCAGGTAACCCACACTTGAAGCAACCACCTAAACCAATCTTACATGAGTCATAAGG
>NC_029780.3:108150829-108152143 GCF_000817695.3 Arachis duranensis | reverse complement strand
AAAGAAAAGACACACAGAGTATGCAATGAAGCACAATCGGTCCATCCCTCAGGCTCACGAGGACGAACCGCTCTGATACCACTAAATGTAACACCCTAATTAGCCTAAGCCTTACCTCGCGTCGTAAAGCCAAGGTCAATCAGAGATTACGACAGTTCTAAACTCATACATAATATATATATATATATATAGAAAGAATAATATAGTCTAGAAGTCCGATGAAAGATATAGCTCAAAAACAGAATTTCAAAGCACAAACGTACTAACGGAACTACTAGCTTAAGGCATAAGAAACAGAGAAGATACTAACGAAGCTACTAGCTTAAGGCACAAGAAACAGATAAGATATAACAAAAGATAAGTATATAATATCATAGGAAACTAGTCACGCCTCGCGGAGTTTAAGCCGGCTAGCCATATACTGATATACAAAATCATACAGTGAAAACAGCTTATACAAGTTTTGTTCTCTCAAATACATGCCTCTAGGCAAAATAAAATACAAAAGGAGATATGTATAAACAAAATAAACCAAAAAGAACTCCAAAATGATCCAAGATTCTCCGCTCCTGTCACCAACTAAAGCAACTCACTGAGGTGGGTTGCGACCTGCATCTGAAAATACAACAACAATATGGTATGAGAACTGGCGGTTCTCAATATGGTAACAGTTCCCAGTGATATAGGATATAAGACCCCGGGACGCCAAAGGCAATCCTAAGCTTCATATCCATCACAAGATTCAACTTAAAGTCAATCCTAGAGCTTCATATCCATCATGAGATTCAAGCTTAAAACATAATTAAATTTAAAACCTTAACCATAATGAAAAAGGGTAATCTAACTTAGGGGATTTCTAAGTCTAACGATTCTCTGCTATCCCACAGCCTTCGCCAGCCTAACCGCCATGCGATCCCATCGCCACCGCCTTCCGAACCTCCTCAATCCCAGCAGAAAACACAGATAATGTTCAAAGCAAGTAAAGCTCAAGTAGTAACATATATGGCAAATAATTCAGATAGCAAGTAAGCATGTTATTCAATTAGGCAAACCATTACAAGTAGACAAAGCATACAAGCAGATAGGAAATGCATATGATGAATGCCTGCTCTACTGGCTGTGATATCACATTGTCGGTTCAACTGCCAACCCGACACATCTCCATGGAGATGTCGCCCTTCGGATTTCTCATATGGGAACCCCCGAGATATAATGCCAGGTACCGGCGCCTGCTCGCCCTATAAATCCGAAGGGATGCGAGCGGGATATTCTTGCCTCAGACCTCATATCTCAACGTAAGCGGGATTAACCACC
>NC_029780.3:108143155-108150732 GCF_000817695.3 Arachis duranensis | reverse complement strand
TCTCAAAATATCATGTAAAAATATTATTTCAATGGTTTTCAAAAGTATTTTCAGCATACATAGATCCATCACTTCAATCCGAGTCCCCGACTCATCTCAACCACTGTCCCTTTATAACTCAGTTTCCAAATACCAAAATTTTATCATTCCTCATCTCATATACCAATCATCCTTCACCTAACGTCAAACCATTCTCAGCACGCCAGAAACCTAGGCCTCCATTTTCTAATTTACCTTAAAATCATGTACTAGAGCCCTTAATTTATATCCCATGTTCTAATACTCAAAACTAGGCCCAAACGTCTTAAAATGCTGTTATAGAAGCTTACAACCTTGTTGGAAAGGCAAAATAGTTGAAAACAAATAAATTTTTGAGAAACAGGACGTGTGCACCCGCACATATCAGAAGTAATGAAATTCTGCAACTTTGGAAAATTTCAGATTTTTAACACCAACTTTGAATGATCATAACTTCCTCTACCAAATTCCAATTTTTTTACAAACTTTATATCGATTCGAACAGTTTTCAATAAGCTTTAATTCTAAACTAATTTCAATAGATTTTGAAAACCAAGGCATAAGTTATGATTAGACAAAGTTCACCAAAAGTCAACTTTTACCAAGACTCACAAGAATCTCAATTTACCAACTTTCATAACCCAATCCAACCAAAACCACATCAATTCTATCACATATTAGAATTTACCATTTTCCATATCCAATTTACCACTCCACCATATATAATCATCAATTCTCACTATCAAATACATAATAATACCCTTACTAACCATCATCATTATTAATTTCAACATCAAACTCCAACATCATACTGTCAACATCAATATAACCATTTATCAACAATCCCAACACTCACCTTCAATTACCAAAAATATCAATATTTATCATCCATTATCAACCACATCAACAAACCCTCATCAACAACAATAAATCATACATCCCTCATCAACCTGTATAATCATTAAATTCCAACAACATCATTATTCATCATCAATCATTAAATACCAACAACCTCATCAACAACACTAATCATCAATACTCATTAACACCAACAATTCTCCATAATCATCCTTAATCACAATATTCCAAGGATACCAACAATTATCATCAATTTACATATAATCATCCATACACCTACAACATTCAATCCTATCTTAGGGTCAACTAGCCTAAGTATCCATAAATATTATATACTACATAGAGAAAACCGAAACCATACCTTGGCAGATTTCCTTTATGCACCCAAACTCAAAATGAGCACCAACAAGCTTCCAACCACAATCCAAGCTTTCAAATCCACTCCAACAAGCACAAATAAGTTCTAAAAGCTCCCAAAGCCACAATAATCAAACTATATACATATAAATCACCACAAATCAACCTAGGGTTCAACATAAACATAATCTCACAAGGGTTTAAGAGCTTTTAGCTTTTTCAACAGATTTGATAACACAAATCCAAAGCTAAGCAAGGATTAGAGCAAATCTAAACATCCAAAATCATAAAAATCTATTTAACCCAAAACTCTAATAAAATCCGAAATTTTGAAGAGCAGAACTGGAAGGATTTCGAGCTTACCTCTAGAGCTTCTTGGATGGGTTTTGTAGAGCTCTCTACGAGAAACGCGTAGCCGCAAACGGTACGGCGATTGGAGTTCTCTAGCTCAAGTATGAGCTTTGAAAGATTGAGATGAATAGTGCTCAATCTCTTCTCCTCTTCTTCTTTCAATTTCTGATTGTGTGTGCTTGTTAGTGTGTTGTGATGCTGATTGGTTCATTAATTGAACCTTTTATATGTTGGACTTGGGCCTAACTTGGGCCCGGTCCAACTCGTTAGCGTTTTTAGCCCGTTTGGCCCAACTTCGGGCCAAATCTTTAAAATTAAAGCCCGATTTTCCATTTCTAATGTTTTTCTAAGGTTTTTTGACAGTTTTCACTTTTCTCGTGCGGTACCAGGCAAACTTGAACCGGTTCAACCGGTTCAACTGCCGGTTCGTGATTTTTTTACGGTTTTTCGTAGAAAGCACATTTTCTGACTCAGAAAGACTCACTGAGTCCAAAAATTACCTTTAAATCCCCAAATTCTCTCTCTAACTTTTTGGAATCTAATTTGGGCAATTAATCACTTAATTAACCATTGATTAGTTGCGGTTCTTACAGGGCCCACCTCTGACACGGTATAAATGGGGAAGGACCTACCCTTCCCCCAAGATACGTCACATACCGCCTTACCCCCTTTTTCGCCTGTACATTCGACTGACTTGAGCGTCGGAGTGTCATTGCAGGTGGCACCCCCCTCTGCTAAGAGCTCGGAACGTCGGTTTCCCGAATCGTCCTGAATCGTCCGGTACGCGACTCACCGAACAAATAATAATAATAATAATAATCATAGAGATTATTTTACAAGAAATTTAACGTTAAAACTATTTGATATTTTTGTATTTAATATAATCAAAAGATGTCTTATGTAAATTAAGTATAATCAAAGTTATTCTTCTATTTTTACTTGAATCTCAACTTGATCACCAAATCATCTAACTTAAAAAATTAACTGAATTTTTACTTCATAATTAGACTAACTTAACACATATACATTCATGTGGCACATACATATTATTTTTCTTTGATTTATAACGTGCGTAAAAACTATGTTGACAAAAAAAAAGTGTGTCAAATTTGTATTCTCCGTTAGTGAATTACATCGAAAAATAGACATAAAACTATTATGCCTGACAAAAAAAATATTGAGGATTGATTTGTATATTATTTTTTTTGAAGACTAAAATGTCCGCTACGTTTTTAAATTTTTTGAGATTGATTTGAGTAATTATTTTGCCAGAAAATAAATTAAAAACTGATTTATCTGCCGAAACAAAATCTTAAAAAAAATTTATTAATTTTTTTTAGAATTAAAATATTTATTTTTAAATTTTTAAGAAGAACTTAATGAATAAATTTATTATTATTTTTGTCTAAAAAATACAAAAAATATAGCACAATATTATTGTGCAATTAATAATAATAATTATTTTATTTTATTTTATTTTTAGACGGAGGACTATTATGTCTAATAGAGAGAAACGTTGGGGATTGATTTGTACATTAGTTTTTCTTGAGGACTAAAATGTCCGTTTTTAAATCTTTGGGGACTGATCTGGTAATTATTCTGGCGAAAAATGAATTGGGGACTGATTTGTCTGCCGGAGTAAATCCTTGAGGATTGATCTGTGCATTAATTTTTCTTGGGGACTAAAATGTCCAATTCTAAAATCCTTAGGGACTGATTTGGGTAATTACTCAATTATATGTAATTCGAATAATGTGATTCGAATTTACTCACACACGCAGACACACTATAATTCGAATCAACCTGATTCGAATTACACTCACACACGCTGCACATAGTAATTCGAATCGGCTAGATTCGAATTACTCATGATTTAACTCTGTCCATTTTTTTACTAAAAAATTAATAATTGATTAAAAAAATTAATAATTTAAAAATTTAAAAAATATATATTTTATTTCATGCATTAAAAAAAAGCTAACAAAATATTTAATTACGAGACTTCTTTAAAATATTAATGAGCTATCAATTCGAAGTTCATATAATACTCTTTTGTCCATTTTTAATAGCTCATGAAAAGTTTTTTTAATAAATTTATTTAAATTATACCACAAAAAAATATTTTATTCTATACAAAATAATTTAAAAAAATGGTTAAAAAGATGTTAAGAGTACTATAAAAATTTGTAATGTCCTAATGACTTAGGACATTAAAAAAATACTCTACATAGTCAATAATAATTTAGAAATTAAAAAAATATAGTCATAACCAATATTTACCTAAATTACTAGAATATTACAAACGTTTATAGTACTCCTAGTATTTTTTAAACCATTTTTTTAAATTATTTTGCATAGAATAAAGGGCATTTTAAGCCATTTTAAGCCATTTTCTATGCGAAATAATTTTAAAAAAATGACTTAAAAAATATTAGGAGTACTATAAAAGTTTGTAATATTCTAATAATTTAGGTAAATATTGGTTATGACTATATTTTTTTAATTTCTAAATTATTATTGACTATGTAGAGTATTTTTTAATGTCCTAAGTCATTAGAACATTACAAATTTTTATAATACTCCTAACATCTTTTTAGCCATTTTTTAAAATTATTTTGTATAGAATAAAATATTTTTGTGGTATAATTTAAATAAATTTATTAAAAAAATTTTCATGAGCTATTAAAAATGGACAAAAGAGTATTGTATGAAATTCAAATTAAATATCCATGAGCTATTAAAAATGGACAAAAGAGTATCGTATGGAATTTAAATTGATAGCTCATTAATATTTTAAAGAAGTTTTGTAATTAAATATTTTGTTAGCTTTTTTTAATGCATGAAATAAAATATATATTTTTTAATTTTTAAATTATTAATTTTTTTAATCAATTATTATTTTTTTTAATAAAAGAATTGACAGAATTAAATCATGAGTAATTCGAATTTGGCCAATTCGAATTACTATGTGCAACGTGTGTGAGTGTAATTCGAATCACCCTGATTTGAATTATTGTGAGTGTAATTTGAATCAGGTTGATTCGAATTATAGTGTGTCTGCATGTGTAAGTAATTCGAATCACACATGTAATTCTAGTTCGAAACATACTGATTCGAACTATATAGTAATGTGCATTGGTGGATTCATGAACCAATTTTTTATTTGGCTGATTTGTATAAAATTTCATTCTCCTTGGCTTATTATAGTGTTTTGCCCTTATTTAAATTTATAAATTTAAAAATAATTCACTATTAAAAGATATCAATATTAAATAAATTCATATATAACAATAATACACAATATATAATTCGGGATTACACTAAATTGTAAAATTACTTAATACAAAGAAAAATATAATTAAACTCTATAGTTGATGACAAGCATTGTGAAATTGCCATATGTGTTCAATCAAGTCCTCTTTCAATTGTCTATGCTGCTGTCTATTTTGAAGTTGGGTATTTCTTTGGAAAAATTGATGGTATGGTGCAAAATCTTCTTCTCCCAGCTGAGGTTGTGATAAGCCATTTTCGACAATATCATACTCTAAGCCTTGAGCAAAATTTCCTGCATAAGTGTCTCTTTCATTCTCAACAATCATATTATGCAATATAATACAAGCTCTTATTATGTTGGCAAACTTCTTCTTTTCCCAAAAGCGAGCTGGACCACATATAATTGCAAAGTGTGCTTGCAACACTCTGAATGCTCACTCCACATCTTTTCTTTGCCATTCTTGGTATTGTGCAAATAACTTGTGTTTCTCCCCTTGTGGCTTTGAAATTGATTTGACAAATGTGGCCCATTCAAGATAAATATCATCTGCTAAATAGTATCTTATAGTATAATTATTACCATTAAGAAATTGTAAATTGAAATTTGAAAAAAAAAAGTAAAGAAATCTCTAAATTTTTGTCACACAGACATTTAACTTTTTAAAAATTGAAAAATATAATAATATTTTTTATTTTCTTAAAATAAAAATATTTAGATTTTTTTATTTAAATGAGTTTGTGAGATGTAATAAAAATGTTTGGCATGGACTCCATTCTACTGATGTAGTCGTTACAGAATGTCATGTGGATGTGTAGAAAGGTTTAGAAATTAAAAAATTTCCACCCAAAAACAACGGCATTCGATTCTTAGTTCTAATCCTACAAAAGGATGAACAAAAATTGGGACTCTAATGTTTCTCATGACTACTAATAGTGTATTTTCGAGTTTAAGAAGAAGTAGAGGAAAAGGAGGAAGACAAGAACGGTCCGCTATGAGTTTGGGCCTGTTTGTGTTGCATGCAAGAGATGAGAATGATGGCGACATCTCCTCGAAGTGCTTTTTATGTGGAGTTTGTGTAATTATGTTCATGTCGAATACTAACAAGAACCCTAACAGAGCCTTTTTTGAGTGTCCATTTTAAAAGGTAAGTAAAGAATTTTGTTGGATTTGAATTAGCTAGGATTCACCTAAAATATTATATAATTTTCAAGCTGTGTGATATGTTGTGTAGGTAAGAAAACTGTATTATAAGATTTTTGTCTGACTTGATGATTACATTGCAAGACTCAAAAGCTCTGATACAAGGATACTGAAAGAGAAGGATACCGAAAATGTTAAAGAGCATCACATGACACATGAGCTGGAAAATAAAATCACTAATTTTTGTTACTTTAGAGATAAAAAAAAAAACCAATTAGATGGTACATTTATGTTGTTATAGTTGCGCTGTGATATTGTTATAAAGTGTAATAATTAAATAATATTTAAAATAAAAAATGACAAAAAAGAATAATTTTTTTGGCTAATATGTGGTGTAATGATTAATGCCATTTAAAATATTCATAACATCTGTCTTTTGTAGTGTATGTGAAAAATGCAATAAAATTTCTAAACACACAAGATTTTGAATTATTCTGGAACTAATATTATAGTTGACAAATTAAACATTCAAATCTAAAACTTTAAAAGAAAAAACAAGTTTGCCAATAATGTATATGGCTAAATGACATGGTACCATCTAATAAGTTTATTTTGACCAAAATCAAACAACACAAAACAAGTAACATAAAAGACAATTTTTAAATTGGGAAGGTCTCTCGTTCTGGTGACTAAAATTGTAGTGGTTAAATATAACTTTTTGTTAACCAATAAATATTTTGTTGACATTTGACAAAAGAATAAATGCATGCTCAAAAACTATTTTTTGTTTATGTGGGTCATTAATTCATTATTGAATCATGGCTCTTGTTTTGAATAATTTTGTTTATTTTTTTAAAATTGTATAATAATATGTAATTTACGTTTATTTAAAAATAATATAAAAAACTATTTGAAATTATATTTAAATTAAGGTTTAATTACTTTATTGGTTTTTATAGTTTTACGAAATTTTTAATTAGGTTCATGTACTTTTTTTCTTTTAATTGAGTCCTTGTACTAAAACTTATTTTTAATTAGATTCCTACACTTTTTTTTCTTTTATTTGGGTCTTTGCACCAATTTTTTTAGTTGGATCTTATAAAATTAAGTCAATTAATGCCAAGAGAGATCTAATTAAAAAAAAATTTGGTGCAGAGACTTAATTAAAAGGAAAAAATATAAAGATCTAATTAAAAATTTTGCAAAATTATAGGGACTAACAGAGTAATTAAATCTTAAATTAAATATTATTTTAAAATTTAAAATTTATTTTAAATATAATCAGTTAGATGTAGTTTGAAGATATATAACTTAAATTTTTAATATTAAATATTTTAATTTCATAACAAAGTTCGATGTCAAATGAGATAAAAATAAAAATAATAAAAAATAACTATAAATAAAATATTATATCTTAAAAAATAATTGAAATAATTAAATATATGATTGTAAAATTCTCTAAAATATAAGTTAAAAATATTATAAAAAATTTTTTAGACAAATAAAAATTAAAAACTTATCACTCTATCGATTTTTTTTAATAAATATTACTAATTTTTTTATACTTTTATTTTATGGC
>NC_029780.3:108121600-108143121 GCF_000817695.3 Arachis duranensis | reverse complement strand
AATAGGAGAATAATTAATTTAAATTTTTGTTGACAAAATCTTAAAAGAAGGTGAATATCAAATTTTTATTTACTTAAAAAATATTTTATTCTAATATAGTTATAATTTAAATAAATTAATAGATAACTGATATTAATCATGCATTAAATAAATAATAAATAAATTAAAATATTTTTAATATATTATTAGAACAGTTTAAATATATTATTAAAATAGTTTAAATCTATTATATATTATTAAATATAAAATTTTAATCTATTAATTTAATGAACTTTTAAAAATAAACTTTTTTTTATTTTTTAGTTTAATCATATAGAAAATATTAAAAAAAACTTACTATGGTTTAGGTTATATTTTGAATATTTCATAAAAAAATTAATGGTAGAATTTTCATGCTTAATAGAAATAATTTTTTCAGAGTTTAATTTTAATTAGTTACCCTTAAAATTGATAATAAACTAATTAATATAATTTACATATACTAATTTATAATTTAAAATTATACACTATTTAATTTAAATTAATAAATATAATTCTAAATACAAATGTTAAAATTTAAACTATATATATTCAAACTACATCTAATTGATTATATTTAAAATAAGTTTAAAATTTAAAATAATATTTAATTTAAGGTTTAATTATTCAATTGGTTCTATAGTTTTGCAAAATTTTTAATTAAGTTTCTATATATTTTTTTTTAATTAGGTCTCTGTACCAATTTTTTTTAATTAGGTCTTTTTTTGTAGTAATTAACTTAATTTTATAGGGACTCAACTAAAAAAAATTGGTGTAGGAATCCAAATAAAAGAAAAAAGTATAAGAATCCAATTAAAAAAAGTTTTTGTGCAAGAACTCAATTAAAAGAAATAAAAGTACAAAAACCTAATTAAAAATTTTACAAAATTATAAAGACTAACAAAATGATTAAACCTTAATTTAAATATAATTTCAAATAATTTTTTGTATTATTTTTAAATGAACGTGAATTACATATTATTATACAATTTTAAAGAAATAAACAAAATTGATCAAAACAAGCGTCATGATTCAATAATGAATTAATGACCCACATGAACAAAAAACAATTTTTGGACATGCATTTATTTTTTTGTCCTTAACCCTAACACTTCTCTTATATTACCTAACATCACCAGGTGTCAACAAAATATTTGTTGGTCAACAATAAATCACTTTTAGCCACTATCATTTTAGCCACCAGATACTTTCCTTTTTAAATTTGCCATATAAACCATAACACAACACACATTAACCCTAAACAAATACAAAGACACAACTCTTCACTTTGCGTTACTGGAGGAAGAATTGAGAATGAACTTGAACAACTTTGTTATAGCAGAAGTTGAAGCTACCAATGTCTCCTTAGATGCTCATGCACTTAGTGTTGATGGGAGAATCTAAATTTGTGCTGCAGTCTGAGAGTTGGATAGGAATGAAACTTGGCCAAGTGGAGCAGGAGGTCTGAAGACTTTCTGTTTTTTGAACTTAGATAGATTCAACTGAACTCTTTTTTGAACCACAAATAAAATTTTGGCAAGAGGCCTAAATAAAGTATTTAAAGTAGGGGCTTCTGCTGTAAATAAAATTGGTGTTGGTCCTGATGGTGTTACTACAAAAATAGAAATATTATCTTTGTTGTTGTTGAATTTAGTGTCGAGTTTAGGTCACTTGAAACTACTACATTCTGGAGCTGTTGATAAAATAAAATAATTCGACTCACAGAGACAAGCACAAGTCATGCATGAATTTTTTACATATCAAAAAAATATTGACAAAATAATTCTTTATTACAGTAGAAATTTTTTGCTGAAAAGTTAGATTGTGAACATAATTATTATGAGTATCCTGACCCTACAAGATACATACAAACATAATTATAATGTCATGAGATGGAGTGGGAAATTTTTTTTCGTTCACCTTTTTATAAGATTAAGAGTAAGAATCGAACGACCTTTTTTAGATAGGAAATTTTTTTGTTTTTAAATCTTTCTACACATTCACATGACATTTTGTAACAGTCATGTCAGTAGAATAAAATCGACATAAGTTATTTTCGTTACGTTTCACACGCTCAATTAAATGAAAAGATCTAAATATCATAATTTTAAAAAGATCAAAGATATATATTAATATATTTTTTAATATTCAACAACTTAAATATTTATGTGACAAAAATTCAAGAACCTATTTATTTATTTATTGAAACTTTGCCTGCCAAGAAGAAGTTTAGACACATATAGCATCTCTATCTAGTCCTCATTTAATTATTAGATGATCACTATAAAGTAACCAACATTATTAAGCATGTGGGTTTCTTTCTAAACCAGGATTCCATCCGAAAATTCATATTCCTTTTAATTTACTTATGGATTCTTGCGTTCACCTGGATTAATTATTCATCTCAATCGAGATGTAGATGAATTAAAGATTATTCTATTAACAATATCCCTAATATGAATAATAATTTATATCAGGTGCATTCTTAGAGCATACGATAAGATTTTTTTATTTAATAAAAAATAATATTACACATTAAAATTTTTTTATGAACAAATCTAAACAAATTATACAATATATAAGATTTAGAGTAATTTTATCTATAATTTATTTTTATTGATATTAGACTAATTTTATTAGACTTAATTAACAAAAAAACTTAAATTTATAATATTATTCTTTAATAAAAATAAAATAAATACATTAAAAATTTAAAAATTTTTTATTTTTTATAAATTTTTTTTTAATTTATAAACTAAACGTGTATTTTTAGAATACAAGATAAACAAACCCTTATAATTAATATATACTCTTTAAAGACACAAAATAACTAAGCAGTATGAATAATTTCTCACGCTAAGCTAGTGCTAGTTATTAAGAGCAAGAACATACTAAATCCACGATATGTTTCCCTAGTCTCGAAACAAAGCAAGCAAGATAGATGCAAATCGTGACATGTGGAATAGTTTCTCTTATCTATGTTATATTATATTATATTTATGTAGCTTAAGAAAATCCCTCTAATAATGAAGCCATAATAAGGTATGCAAGCAAATGCAATGAACACAAAACTATAAGCATTATATTCAATTCCCAATCATATTGTCCCCTCTGACTAGAATGTGATTATCCAAAAACAAGTAGAAAGCAAATACGGAAAAACGGTTTCACATGAGTCTCCCCGTGTATCCATAATAGTGCGTTGATATAAATAACAGGTTATTTGTGTATTTTTCTTTTTTTCTTAATCAATATAATGATTTTAGATTTGAATTCACAGAACAGGGAAATAAAAAGTTACTGCTGCTGAAGATATCCTATCTTATTCATAATTTTTTGTTTGATCGAATTGGATTAATCTAATAATAATAATAATAATTGAATACTAGCAAATAGTTTTATCAGGATAAAAAAATAATAAAAATTTCCTTTTTCTATATATCTATTCTTCCACATCAAGGTAACTAATTCTAGTTACGTACTAATAATACATAGATGAAATGTGGTTAAATTAATTTTGGATCCTACACTTGTCATTTCTTAAATTTTATACCTCATCTAATAATAAAAATTAAATAATTAAATCAATTCAATTATAATAAGAATAAGTGACGAGGATCGGAAACACAGAAAATCTAAAGGTCTTGGAAGACAAAAATTGTGTTGGATCGATGTTTATGATACATACAGTGTTCAATGGATGCATTGCATTGATTTTTTATTTAAATAAATAAAATAAATATAAATATATAATAATTATCGAAATAAATAATTTAAAAAATATTTATCGTTTTGGATTTTTAAATCATATCTCGTTTACAATGTAAACAAGATGACAATTCACGTATTTCATTTACATTGTAAACAAGATATAACACGTCAGCTGTAATGTGTCTATCTCGTTTACCGTGTAACGAGATATATAGAAGACAATTGCAGTAGCTATAAAAGGATGTTTAACTCTTGGTATTTTTCACAAATTTTTTCTATCTTTTGTGTCTCATAATTCTCACGAATACAAGGCACTAATGGCCAGTAATAGTCCATACATAGTTGCTTATTTATCCCAATTGTCCTATGAGAAATGGCGACAACAAGGTGACATTTGAGTGTGAGGATCCGATATTGTTTCACACTCAACGTGTGGAGACGTCAGATTTGAAGAGTTTGATATTGAGCAAACTCGGTGGTATACAAGTGAGGGAAATTGGAAGGGTGGCGTATAGGTTGCTGGCACCCATGAGTAATGGAGTCTTCCGGTTTCGACTATTCCGACTTCAAGGGGACGAGCATGTTCGACTGATGTCCGTGACGCCCCGCTATGCGCCAAACAGAGTGATTGGTACGTCCAGGCCAACACAGTCGAGCCTCAAGATAACGCCTTACACTTCGCGAAGTCCCGGAGAAACGGTAGCCAACGTATGCGCCCCAGGTTGTTGGATTTGTCTATCATCAGATACCCTCCGATCAGTAACATAATATAGCACCTAGCGTACCGTCGGAGGGTCTCCGGGTCGTCAGTTGGGGGCATCTACCGAACACGATCCCGCAACCACACCATCTTCAGTGTGAAAGACTCCTTCCTCTGCGCAGCCTACTGTGCCGCCACTGGAGGCCTAGAACCAAGCAGCTGCTCCACTATAGCCAACGTCTCCATGTCGTACCACCTACCGAAGTCACGGAGGCACCCCAACGGGGTTGCCGTGTGCGCATAGGCCTAGGTGGTACGCCACGTCCTGCAGGGTGATAGTGACCTCACTCCACGGGAGATGAAATGTGTGCATCTCCGAACATCATCGCTCCACGAATACCGAAATCAGGAAATTGTCAAAAATAAAGTCACGGAGTGGCACCGTGTCGCCGAATCCAGCCTCATCCAGATACAGGACGATGGCATCCGATGGAGGAAGAGTATGGCTCACTCGTCAGGGCAGTAGAAGGCGAGTCCTTTGAACAATAAAATAAAAATTTAGCCTTATAAAGAGATGATCATAAATTTATGCACATACTTGAATTCTTACTCTTTTTTATTTTTTGTGTTTAGATCAGTTTAACATGTGATACACAGCAAATATTTCTATCTAACTTACAGTTACTTCTAATTAAGAACATACTTCCATGTTTCTAACCTACACATGTCTCTAAATTACATGTGGCAGGATAGCTTTCATAATTAGAACGTTATACATACTAACAACCTAGTACAAGAAAAATAAAGTTCCGAATCAATAATTAAGTCATAACAACCTTATACAAGTAAATAGAGTTCTAAATTCCTTCTAAAGACATCTCACTAAACTATTTAACTACGTTGTTGTCAATTCAAGACTACCATAACAACGGTCACATACTTAGATTAAACAAACAGAACGCAACTAATGTCGAAGTCGGCCACCCCGGCGTAATGCGATGTGTCGTTCAGCCTGTTGATGTCTCCGTCGTTTCCTGCCTGGCGCGCCATCACCATATCGGTCTAAAATAGGGTAAGAAAGGGACAAAAGAGGAGAGAAAGAGGTTGACTCAATCAAAATGGGGCCCAAACTACCACTGTAAACGACTTCTATTTATAGGCGTGGATAGGCCTTATCTCGTTTACAGTATAAACACGATAAGGGGTCTATCTCATTTACAGTAGATACGTTGCAACTGACGTGTCATATCTCGTTTATAGTGTAAACGAGATATAACTTAAAAATACAAAATAATAAATATTTTTAAATTATTTATTTCGATAATTATTATATTTATTTTATTTATTTAAATAAAAAATCCGCATTGCATTGCATAGCACCTAGATTTTTTGATCCTCAATATTTAAGAGAACCTACACCTTATGTTAGTTGTATCCTCTAATAATAGCTTATGATAGATAACTAACACTAGGTTAAATATCATAGGAAGGTGTTCACGTGTGCCCATGTATTTTTGCAGAATAGCAGTGTTCCCATTGATATGCCCGTAAAGATATAATGTAAAATATTAGAAGGGCAGGGATTGATGGGACACTTTCTTGTGTGGAAATCCCATAAATAGAGTGTTGGGTGGGATAGCAACTGATGTGGAAGTTATGCCGTGCATGTTGAGAGTAATTGTCGGTTTTGTCCAATTTTAAAGAAGGCTACGTATGTGGAGCCAGAAGTGCAATAGCACTTTAACCGAGTCGAAACGGTTGTGGGCTGCATGAAGATATGTGTGGTTCATTTAAGGTTTGAGTGCGAAGGATTGGTTTGTCATTCAATGGGTATCACTAATGGACTAAAGACATCTAATGAGTTGGGTTTTACCGGTGGAAATCTGTTAAATTTTTCATCCGGTTGGAAGTGGTGTTTACTATCTGTTGGTTTGGAAGGAAGGTAAGGATTTCCCAAAAAATACAAAAGTTAGGCAGAAGGTAAGAATGAGAATGGTTGAACACTTACAGGCGTAAAATTGGTGAATAAATTTAACGATTATTAGTTGATAGTACGGAACAAATTTTTTGTTTAAATTATGTAACTAACTGAGTAAAAGATTTAAATAAAAAAATAATTTGAAAAATATGTGAAGGAAAAATTTCATTGTGAATATTGTTCGTTGTGTAAGCTAAGGCCCTAAAATAGAAATTTAGTCGATTTAGTGTAGTTTATCGATAACGTGTTCTAGTTATCTATTGTGCTAGCAACGTAGTGTTTGTTTATATTAAAATTTGTATTAAATTTTATTTTGTGAAATTGATTTTGGTTATAAATACATTGATATTAATGTGATTTATGGTTGACAACTTTATATGAAAATAAATCATAATAAAATAAATGTGGTTTAGTTGTTATTTTTCAAAATATTTTTTAAATGAAAATTGAGTCAGAGGACATGATTTTTAATAAATATTTTACGTTAATTGATTAGTTCAAGATGAATATTTAAGTAAATTTTATAAATGTATAAATTAAGAATAATGTATATAAAATCATAAAATATAGTTCATACGAAAAACAAAAAGCTATGAAAAATATAGCAAAGCATAGTTTAATAGTTTATGTTAATCAAAATTTTTTTAGTACTCTCGAAATTCTTGTATTTGATAGTATTATAAACTAAAAATTATAATTATTTATAATTTTATTGTTAGTTATTATTTAATTGTTATTTACTTTGTTATTTTTAAGGAAATTAATAAATTTATATTATCAAAAAATGACAATAATAAACTAATATACAAGAGTTACGCTAATAAACTTTACCAGAATCATAGCAAAAATAATTTTTTTTATGTAAAACAAGGAATAAAAATTTGAAGAAGATATAATTAATGAATTTATCAAATTTAATTTTCTGTCCGTTAGTTTCAAGCTAAGGTCGCTGAAAACGTGCTAAAAAGTTGTTAATATTGCACTGATTGAGTTACTTGTCCACATCCAGGGAAAAAAATCGACCTATCTTAAATGTTTATTATATTTTTAACAATTTGCAGGAGAAAGAAAAAATTGATTTGAATAAAGGTTTTTGAGAATATTACTGTTGCAATCTCTAAAGAGTTAATTTTGTGAACAACAGAATCACAAACTAAAGGTGTAGCAAGTGGAGGTGTTGGCACATGTTAGTTAATGTTTTTGATACTGGAGGTCTACTGATAATTTGTTTATTGCATTGTGTGTGTATTTGATGTAATAAATATTTAATACAGATCAGTTGATTGGGTTGGTTGGTATGGTTGGGCCATCATAAAAGCGGAAAGTTGGAGGTGAGTCTGTATTGTTTAATTTGGTACCTACTGAACTATACATGGTGTGCCTAACGTGATTCAGGTGGGGTTAAAAGGGAGTTGCGGTAGTAGTTCTTATGAGGTGGAATGACTTTATAAAAGAGAATAAGAACGTTAAAGAACACGTTCAGCAAGTAAGGATGGAAAGCATGCATACTAATAAGTTCCCATGAAGCAAGTATTTAGAGAGTACAAGCATAAGGTTGTAAAGAAGCGTTGGATTGCAGAAAGATGTCTACATTAACAGATGATGCTAGCATCAAAATAAGGAGGAAAGACAGAAGATGGATAGTTGAGTCATGATGGTTGGTACGTAGCAACTTCTCAGCTGACCGTGGCACAAGACGGTAGCCATGCAGGGTTCTGAGTCGACTAGGTGGTTGCTCCTCCAACGCCACCGTCTGAAGTTGCTGCCCCATGCCTGGCATGGCAAAGCATGTCCAAGGTGAAGAGCCTCTCTTGCAAGGCATTATTGGACTCCGTGACATCCTTGAGTCGGGCCTTGAGGGTGCAAGTTTCTTGGCAGAGCTCCATGTATTTCTGTTTCCACCTCTCTGCCACGTCGTAGTTGTAATCGTGGATGTAGGTGTCGTTTGTCTTACATAGCTCCCGGATGCATAGCCGTGCCGCGTCCTCGAGAGAAAGAGTATGATCGAAGGCTATACGGCCGACAACCACTAAGGCTTCAGACGATGACCGTGGCGTCACGGAGACAAGGTGGCGATAGCAAGTCCGACCATCAGGGACCCTTTGGACGAGGATCCTATAAATGGGACCTGGAATGTACAGGTTGTCGCAGGCTTGGTCCAGATAAGCCGTCATGCTTGGGTTAAGCAATGGAGGCGTAGTCGGTGTGGCTGGGACTAGCTGATGGCCTACGGACAGTGAACTTTGTTAGGACACAGTAACAAGGAAAATGGAGGATCCAGTAAGGTAGGTGGTTGTAGGATGAGAACTTACGCTACGATTTGTTTGGCAAAATGTGCTGAAGTTGGTGAAACCTTGCATGCAAGGCTCTGAGGGCAATCTTCTGCTTCTCCCGGTAGTCGTCCGTCTCAACAGCGTCCGGTGTTTCACCGATCATGATGTGTCTTTTGCCTTCATCTACATCTCTAGCACCGAAGTATGAAAGTCAGGCTTGCTCGGCTTCAGGCAACGTGGTGTATTTTTCCCAGCAACAATCTTCGTACTCATTTATCTGCTCGTGAAGTTCGGATAGGGAAGTGTATATCCCGGGAACCCATCCATCGAAGATACAGTAGTAGTCAGGAGTGTCTCTAGTACCCATGACTATTGTTGCTTGTGGAAGGTGCAGTCTGAGGGAATGAGAAGGGGCTTTTATAGGAATGAAGTTGTTAGTGTAATTGTGGTCAAAACGGGAATTCAATAGTTTGAATGTTTGGTTTGGGTTTTGAAGGGGGGAGGGCACTGTGAAAGTGGCAGTGGATTCTGAATCTTGATATATCCTGTGAATCTGTCAAATTGTGGCAGTAAAGTTTGGATGACAGAGGCGTGAAGAGAGTAACATGTTAAGTTATTATTTTTTAACATTTACTTAAAGGACATGAACGCTTGGGTGGAGCGTAGCCAAATGTTTAAGCTTAGTTTGTATTGAAGTATATTTTGTTAAGATATTATTTAGTACCATGAGGAGGAGATTTCATCTGTATTTTGGTTCGACCTAGTTAAAAATTTTGATGTTGTAAATTTTTTGAATATGTCACGACCTGTAAATGTACCCGTTTAAATCACAAGTTGTACAACAACAAAATAGTAGACGTGTGGCAGAATGGAAGACATTGGCGGGATGTATAAAGGAGGATAATTATACTTCCATAAAATTAACGTTGTTGGTGGTATAGGATCGAAAATATATGTGCATGATATTTCGAACATAAATGGGCTCGGTAAAATTAACTGTGTTGTCGAATAATAGATGAAATTCAGGATCAGAGTTTTCTGAATTATTCTTGTGGAGTTTTCCTTTGGCGGGAATGATAACTTCATTTCCCTCCATTAGTATGTGTATCTCGAGAAATGTGCATCACGTGTTTCTTTGAACAAGGATGTGACTTGAAAAGATGGAATGATGGAAATGAGGCAAGCGACTATAGCAGAGATATATGGCATGATTTGAGGGATCACAAATGCAAATCAATGGCTTTGGAGCGTAACCAATTTGTCATGGATTTAATTTTACCCTTATTTTTTGTTTCTAATAATTTTTTTTTTTTGTAACATTTCATGTTTTCACCAAAATTAGGTTGGCCCTGAACATTTTATCTTGTTATTTTATTTTTTTTTACATACATTTATTTATAACTTGTTAAGTATTTTAGGAAGATAGTTACGAGAATCTGAGTTTAGAATTGTCCTTTTTTAAGTTTTTGGAAAAATTCTCTTCTCATCCTTTGTTTATTTATTTAAGAAAATTATACTAGTTATGAAAGTATTATATTTCATGTTGTAGGATGAATTAATTTTTAATAATTATTAGTCCAGAAATTATAAAAAATATATGTTGACACAAAAAATATGATAAAAAATATAATTATAGTCCCTTAACTTTTGATATTAATATTTTAATCTGCTAAATTATTAGTATTTATGATTTCAACCCAAAAAGATTATAATGTTTACACTATGACCCCCTAAAAAAATCAAAGTGGTGTTATTGAGAGTTCTTGGGGAAATTAAAAAATGTTCTTCGTATTCTTCGTAAGTTCTCCCAATTCTTTATTCAATTGTAACCAGTCTTTCAAATTTTTCGATAACTAACATTTACATTAATGCCAAACAAATGATAAGGCAGTAAAACCTCATACTTTTTAGTTGATTTCAACACAAGTTGACCGTTAATTAAGGGCTATGGCTTTGGTTTTGATTTCCCACTGTACTTAAAGAATAACGTGCATAGCTTGAATATCATCAAAGTTCATGACATTTTCATGAAATTTTCAACCACAATTACTGATATAAACAAACAGTTTGAAATATAACCAAACCATTCAACACTTACACTAGTTAAACAAAACAAATGAAGAGTAATTTGACCAAACTCTTCATTTAATATACTGCTCCTAATTCGGCTCTCTTTGAAAATGCTTGGACCAATCTTTCCTCCTAAGTCATATATATTAAGAATAAGTTTAAATCCATGAGTTGTTAATAGACCAAACCTCCAGCTATACGTTAGGATCAAGTTGATTGAATTAAACTTGCTCAGCATTGAAGTATATTAGCCCAGAAGTCAAAGTAAACAAAGAATATATGGAATAGAGTCAAGAAAACACATGTTTATGCATTGTTCGTTGAATCCGAACGAAGCGTGGATAAGTCATATGGTACTAAAGAGAACAAGAGATGATTACCTTAACCAATTCCAAATTGTGATTTGGAGTGTAAAAAAATTAAACGTTACCTTTAACTAAAAAATAAGAACACCTGTATAATCTTTAACGTTAATTTTTTTTAAAAAATGTACTCTTATTATTCGATATTTTTAATTTGGATAGACATATTTGCATTATTGTAAATATATTTAAATTCCGTACCAGTGGTGTTATTTAAATTTTAAATTTTAATAGTTTCGCTAGATGTACTCTTATTATTTTAAAATGTTTCTTGTTTAAATCACTGTACTCATGTTATTCTAAGGTAGTTTATAATTAATGCAAGTATATTTAATTTTACCTCTTGAATTTTAAATAAAAATGTTTGTATTATTTTACATAACTATATTATTTTAATATAAAAATAATTTTTTTATATTTAAATAAATTAACGCATTTTTTGTAATCGTGCTACAGTAGTGTGAGATAAGTTGTTACGAGTTTATCGTGTTAGAAAACGTGACGTATCTGATTTCACATTAGTTTTGCTATTCGATACTGGTTTCGATGATAAAAGGTAAATCACGCTGTTTTAGGATTGCTTTCTAAGTTAGTTTAGAAATAATGTCATGTTAAAAAAGTTTTTTTGCTGTAGAATTTAATATAATATCTACAACACATTAGTCTAGCAATATTTATATTTTACTAGGTTTAGAGGAGTCACATTTTTAAATATAAGTTAGGGGAATTGAACAATTTAATCCCTATTTATTTCATTTAGAAAAACAAAACCATTTTATGCTGGCCTTGCTAGTTTAATTGAAAAACATTTTAAAAACCCAAACACGTCGTATAAATTAACATGGATTCAAAGACAATAGTCAGGCAAGTTTTAAGGATTTACATTAGGCCATTATCTAAAATAAAGGCAGCCACTCTAATCAAGTAAGAAAAAATGACTTTAACTGAAGTGACCTTTTCGATTAAAACAAGTGTCCCATGTGATTGGGTTTTTAACTTGGTATGAATTTTTTTAGTTGTATTAAATTAAATGATGTGTTTAAATCATACGGGTCAAATTTAAAATTATTAATATATCTTTCAGTTAATATTTTTATTAACAAATTAACTTTATTTTTTTTCTTTCAAGAATAGAAATTAAAAAAGTAAAAAGTAAATTATAATTTATATATCTAAATATAATTAAATTATAGTAAAATGAAACTGTAAATTCAGTTTAGAGATACGATATTACTTGGATGGAGAATCAATAAAATTTTGTCATTGATATAATTATGTCGATAAAACAATGAAAAAATATAAACTTTTAAATAAACTAAGAGTAAGTATTAGAAGAATAAATTATTACCTTAAATTTCAAATCACTATTTATAATATATGATTCCAGAAATATTTTTGTAAGATCTAAAATAAAATTAAAATTAGAACTAACATTAAAGATACTCTGGTGTACAATCAATTATAATTACAATACTTACCTCTAATTGAAATAATACTTTATTTTAAATAAAATTGTACTTAACAATTAATTATAGTTGCAATATCATTCTTAACTTTAAATTAGACTTCTAATTTTTATCAGAACAAAAATATTTTAATAACTAATATATTGTAATTGTTAAGAGTTAGTAAATATTTATTTTAATTATAAATATAATTAGTTGTCTAATTTTTCAGATTTAAATTAACTGTTTAATTAGTTAATATTTTTTATTATGATTCATTTAATTATAATTTATTTATATTTAGATATATAAATTATAGCTTATTTTTTTGTTTTCTTATTTTTATTATTAAAGGAAAAAAATTGAATAAATTTATTAATAAGAATATTAAGTTAAGATTATATTAACAAGTTGAAAGCCCGAAAATGAATGTAACGTATTCAACAAAATTGGCATATGATTACTTAACCATGAAACACAGAATCAGTGCACAGAAAATTGATACTAAGCAAAGCAATCATTGAATAAGCAAATTACACCAAACTTTCAGAGATGATCACATTTGATGAGTTCTCGAATTTTAAATTGTCATCAACTAAATACGGCTCACCCCAAACAGACAACAACAATATACCATCAGAGGCGATTTCCTTTGGAGTTCACGCTCCAAAATAAAAGCAACGTGACTGCTTGTGGACATGTTTAAAAAAATTAAAAATTAAAAAAAATGGAAAAAGAGTGGTTAGGTTAACTATGAAAAAAAAATGCCATAACAAGGAAATGCAATGAATTAAATTAAAGAGAGAGAGGGGGTTTTCAACATATGTGATATGTGCATGAGTTTATCTCCATGTGAAGCATTCATGCGGAACATGCATGCATTCAGTGAGAAGGAATAGCGCTTTCTACCCGCGTCGATGTCCCTGAATGCTTCATGGTGACATGGTAATCCATGTAGCGTTCTTTGGGGTTAATTACAGTTATACCCATATCGTGCTAACTGCGCCAGTTTTGCTACAGTCAAATACATGCCACTTTTCACAGGGTTATAACTGGAAATTTCCAAACATTAATCCCAATCGACGTGTGCTTAGATGTAATGATTACATAGCCTTGTAAATAAAAAATTTGTACTACCTAACACGACATAGGCATCTGTCATAGCTAAGCCTATATCATTGTGAATGTGTATATCAATCTTGCCCACATACGAGAGACAAGTTCATTTTATGTATTGCTGGATTACCACAACCCTGAGTTATTCTGCATAGGAAAACTCCTCTCTTACAACAGGAACGACCTGGTTGCCACCTCCCAAAGTAGATAGTGTAAAAACGAAGAAAATGGAAGCCTCTGATTCCTTTCTCCAAGATTCGCAACATGTTCCTTCGACAGAGTAAGTTATGGGTACACAGCACATGTGTTAATATTCGTTCGGTAAAATACTTGTTGTCTTTCATACGGGGTGGCATTGACCTGGTTGCTGTATTGGTGTAGGTGGACCCTGGCGACAACACAGTACAAGAGCGTGACCCACCCATAAACGACGTCGATCCTGACATGAACCTTGAGCTAACCATGGATGTGGTGAGTAGAATAATGCAGTTCACGTACATGGTTACTGGTTGGCTAAGGAAGATAACAATCAGACATTAAGAATATTCAACATGAATTTTTTTGCTATAGCATGTCTTGTTTATGCCGTTGTTAGTATTGAATATTTTGTTGCATCTGGTAAACTGTATATGTTCCATGTAACAGCCCCATCCGGAACAGGTGAAACAGCGAAATGCGACGAGTGAACATGATGCAGCTGAGATGGACGTTGTGGCGCGCATTTTCCTTCATGAGAAGGTATATTGTGAATGATTTCCGTGTAAACTGTGTGTGGTATCTAATGTGGTAGCCGGCATTCGAGTGTGTGAAAGTCCGATCTCCAGTTATTGCACCGATCTTCAACATATTGAGTACCTATATGCTTTTCTAGTCTGCGTTTTCATTGTTTTATGATATTCTTTCATGTATAGCTTAATGGGGCCCGAAGTAAGATCTCAGTGTTGGATGTCAAAAATACGAGAAAATTATTTAAATTCAACTTAACAGATTAAAACTTTTTTTTATCGGTAAACAGATTTCATGGAAATTATGTTGGTATTTATAGATTATGATTCATGAGATACATGACAGTTGTTAACATTTTGCACACAGGAATCCTACCTAATATTTAAGAATATCTTAGTCTGGAGACAAAATTTTAAATAACTATACATGTTATTAAGAAAGTTTTATAGAGGAATATTAATTTGGCCAAGTTTGTGTAAACGAGCAACCAAAATGTGTTTCTTGGATTGGAAGTTTTGATTTACAAGCAATCACTTATGTATATTTAACCGTGATTGACAACATACTAAAAAAAATACTAGATAGGCTGAATCCCATTTTTTCATTGTTTTCTTCATATGTATATTGTAAATACGTTTTCAGAGTACCGAACAAATGGTAAAATTAAATGCATTCAGTTTTTTTAATGTAATTTACTTTTTTTCAGCAAATGAAATAAGGCTCGCGTGCTATTCTATAACTTTTGCATAACTTTTTTTGGTCCGATTTAACCATCAGGCTAATTAGGCCTGAGTACAAACGGAAAATTAGAATGGGCCTAGTTGTTTCCTACATGGCACGGTAAAATATACTCAAGAGGGGACATAAGCAATGGACCTATATGCGGGCCTTACCCCCCAAAAACACTGCTTATTACGTTCTGCTAATTAAAACTACACACACATGTCAACCAGGGAAAAATAACACAGACCCACTATTAAAGCACATATTTGTTGGAGCATACGTCCAAACACATTTATGGTTGAGCCAAAAGCATAAAAATCGGTGAGAGTTAGAAACTCCTCTTGCTGGGTTTTCATTTACGAACCCAAATTGCCTCAGTTGTGCCTCACCTGCTTATCTGGGGAGAGATTCACTCCCAGACCCAGAAAACCCTAGACCATCACCCCTACTCTCTTCCGCAAGCTGTCACCACAGAGGCAAGATACAAGACACATTTGTTAGTTGGCAATGTCAAACCATGATTCAGTTGTCATGAATCTATCACTCTTACTTGTTTATTATAATGAAATGTTTTTAATTCTTGTTGTGTGCTTTGTCAACGTAGGGTTACAATGAGAAGCTTGCCGGCATTGAGTCTAGATTGGCTATCATTGAGAAGAGGACAGCACTTTCGATGGGTATTTGCTTCAGATTCTGGACGCAGCATGACCGAACTGGTAGCATCGTTATGGTTCCGAAGCCATCTATGGCACAGGCGCAGGAGGATAGTGCCAAGAGGAAGTCATCCTCAATGGTCATGCCGCAATCGGTTAACGTCACGACTGTTTCCGGTCACGCTGACGCCCATAACATCAGCCAACAAGGAGGTCTATTCACTCATCTGAGGCCACCGTCGGAGAAAGGCAAAGGCATATAGCAAGGCCCATATGCAGAGGGTGCCCAATTTGACCTTTTCGTCCCTGACTCGCCGTATGACGACGACGACCTCCTCATTGACGAAACGAGATCAACACCAAGAGATATCACAGGGGCGACTCTCCTCAGTCAACAGATGAATACCCAACCACACTGGGCTGTTGGGGTGTCAAAGGTACCTGGGCAGGGGTCCGGCAGGAGATCTCAAATTCCTGCCTCGCCTTATGACAAGGTACGTTGTAGTTCTTGTTTCTGAATAACATCATGGGCATCCTACAATACGGGATGTGTTATGACGGCGATTTCATGTGTTCGCATGAGTCTAAAGATGTTTGAATATAACAAGACATCGGGAGCCTCCCATCATGGTCCGACTTTGACAGCACGACTGAACTCTATGGCCTATTCACGTCGACTCCAGATATGCCCAAACCACCTAAGCTGCCGAAACTGGAGCGCATTGAGATGACATGTACAGGTCGCCCAGCGTCCTCAATGACTCGCGACATGCAGGTGCTGATGCAGGATTCCATTACCCAAAGTCGTCAGAAGAGGAATGTCCTTAAGCAGGCCGCGCGAGGCCGTGGGCGTGGCCGTCGCAACAACAACGATGTTGATCCCGCCGAACCCAGAATTCCAAAGGTAGGTGACTTGCTTTGTGGAACAAATACTCTGTTATCGAATTATGTTACCTATTCTGAATGCCATCTATACCCTATGTAACTCTAACCCTCAAAGTCTCATAGACATTCGAAATGGTCTTCAGGCCATTTCACAATATGGGACTCTCGTTGTAGGAGTGCAAGTTAGCAGCATACATTTTCGGCAAGGAACTTCCACTTGAGTTAGTTACCTCACCCAAGTATTCTATTTTGTACTAGTGTGCTAGTTCGCCAAATTTAATTTTTACTAACTAGTTCGGCTGATATTCCAGGGAGATCTTGTTTAAGTATTCATACTTCGACTTGCCTCGGGCACTATTCATGTCACTAGCTCCCCCAGGAACCCCTTGTCTTGATGTAAGTTACCCAAGCTTCTAACTTACTACAAACTTTGTAGCTCCAACCTCCGTGTTTATAGCTAATCAACCTTTCGCGTGGTTGCAGATAATTAACGCGGCATGTCTGATGGCGTCGGTTCGGGCACGGAAGAGCAGGACTCCGCGTTCCTGGTATATGCCAACTAACTTTGCAACAGATGTTCTGCTGGACACCCCATTAAGTGAGCTAGCCCAACATTACCAGCCCAAGTGGATGCATGAGACAAACCAACTGGAACACGTACGATATCTATCCTTCCAATCCTGTTAGGGATTTTATTCCATTAACGCCAGTTCGTGTAGTTACTTATCCCGCAAATGAAATACTATAGTTAATCAGAAAGATATTTTCACCTTGTGTAATGTAGGTGTTTGTGCCTATTTGGGAGGCCGTTGATACATGCTATATGTTGTTCTTGGATGTCAAGGGTGCAACATTGTACGTCCTAGACGTAAGCAGAAATCCTGAGAGTATTGTCCATCGAGAGGCTAACATGCGGCGCATAGTAAGTAATTCCTTCACGATTACCTACATACTCTGTTACTTTACCTAGTTGGTGAATGCTCTTGCCTGCCTGCCGCAAATGTAACTAATTTTTACCCTGCTAGTGCCGTGTCCTTGGTAAAATCTTCTCCGCAGACAGGAATATTGCTAACTTCAGACACACAAATCCGAACCCTACTAATTGGGGCTCCTTCCAGTATCCCGAAGCCATCCCAAATGCGGTCGATAGGTAACTCAACTTACTTTAACCTGCTAGCATAATCAGTGTGTAATATCAAGTGTCCAGCAAAATTTTTGTTTTTTAGTCAGTTTTGGGATTACCATATTAACCCTTGAAGTAGATATGAAATTATGTATTTCGCCAAATAAAAATAGTACACATTCATGTAGCAGGACAGTTCGATAGAAATGTTTGTTGCTTAATTAGTGGCCCAGTTTAGAGTTATTCGAATCATGTAAGAGTACCTGATAGAACGGGTCAACATTCCTATCTGCAATATAGAATACTTGAAATTTTTTTGATTTTTACGTACATTTAAAAACAGTTAATTTACATGTTATTTAATATTATTATATAAAAGTAGTTAAATATGTTAAGTAACCATTACCGATAAGAGTAAACAACTTATTTGTAGGAAGGAGATTAAGTATAACTAGAGTACATATTTATATAATATACAAAAAAATTCCATTCAATCTTCATTTAAAAAATATAGTAAATTAATTATTCACCAATTTATTTATTTGTGTTAATTCGATTTTACTGCAAACACATTTTAGAATAATTATTGTAGATGCAGGATAAAAATAATACAATTGTACGAAAAGGACGTTAAATTTAAATTTGACTATACATATAAGTAGTACTCGAAAGTATACTCTGTTAGTACTCTATTTTCTTTATATGTCTTGTTATTTATTATTATTTTATTATTTTAATTTATACTTTGCAATTAAGTGCTGGCTTTGAAGTAATACATTCAAACTAGATTCTCTTATTACCTTCCTTTTAATTCTTTTGGTTTTTTAAGTTTGTTAAATTTGCTATACATTTATTCTGTTAAATATGTCATCAGTTTCTGAAATTTGATATATCTATTCTGTTATTCAAACTATATTTCTTAGTAATATTCTTAATTTAATTCATGGGTACAAAATTTTTATAAATAGAAAAAGAATTCTCCAATTTTATGTTATTTTATCTGCAATAATGTTATTGTATATTGTAACAAGTTGATTTTACTAATTATACATAATATTTTACACACATATATATATGAAAAACGATAACACTATTGTGAAATTGGTAAGTTGAATTTTTTTTTTTGGTCCATAGGATGAATTTCTATGTTAATTGTACTTAATTTTGTCGTTATTGAAAATTTATTTTACTTTACCAGTATGACTTCATCCCCATATTCAATTACTTCCCTCTAATAATATTAACATCTAAAATAATTGTTATTAAATTAACGTCGAAATGAAAATGCTTTTCAAAACCTTTGATTGAAAAAAAAATGTTGACCAGTTACATTACTTATATATATGTGTTGTTAATTTTTTTTTCAAAAATTTATTTATTTCATGGCATGACACAAAATATGGGGCCAAATTTATTTCACGGATAAGTTTGTGCATTTGGTGGGTCAGTTATTTTCTCCCCACATGCGTTTTTTTGATAATTTTCGTCACGCTAACGTGTTAACCCAATGCTGCACGGTTGACCGCTGCAGCAAGGAGTCATCTACGTGGCTACTGTACTGGCTGCAGCAGGAAGGAGGATTTTCTACTCGGATTTTTGCTCCCATGGTGAGTTTCTTAGCATGCCGTTGATTAAACCGTAGCTTCTAGTAACTGCAACTAATAATTGTATCCCGGTTTCATTCCTTTGTGATTATATTACTGCTAATGTCCATAACGCTGTGCAAATATCGTTGCGCAGATCCACTCGGAAGCTATCAGGATGAGGACTGCCACTAGCATTGCTAGCTGTGATGCAAATGAATATGCATGCTTCATAGATGTTAAATCGGAGCTGCTTTGGCGTGATCTCCTTGATCGCATCGACTGAAGCTATTCCACTTGATCGCTCTCTGTTTTGATAAGCATATGACTTGTGTTTTTTGCATTTTGGATGTATTTTGAGCATAGATGTCGTAAACATTCCACTCTCCCACTCAGGCATATGCTTATGTTGTCCGCGACATTAGGCCTACGTACTTAGTCGTTGTCATGTCAGTAACTAGGTTGCCTCTATTTTGGATTTAGGATTACTACAGGCAGTTTATGTAAGCGCATACTAACGTTTGGCACAAAGCCGCAGACTTCGCATGTATGGATGTAAATTGTATGTGAACATGGCATGATTTACCATACTACTCTATAGCTAGTCCAGTTTTTTCCAAAGAGGTGAAATTTTTTTGCCAAACTTTGCGAAGTGTACAGCGTGTGAAATGGTCCCCACCATTTTACACAGAGGAATTATACAACTCCTCTAAGACCAACCAAACTACATTACACATTTCCGAGCACCAAATATTAATGAAAGGAGATGCTCTTTAACATGATCATGGTTTGATACTTGGAAAACAAACACACAAAAAAGGAAACAAAGGACACAGCAAGGATCCCCATGAAAATTCTTGAATGTCTTAGAAACAACCCGTTTATATGGTTGTTGAGGTTTGAAAGTTGTTAGATTTCGCAGCTTTGAATTCTTCCAGTATTCTTCAGAAGGAGACCGACAAAGTTTGAATATTTTATGAAGTTGCTCCACCTATGCGACATAAACTTCAGGACTCTAAAACAGTGATGACAACATCTTTTTCTTGTTTTTATTTTTTCAAAAGGAGCTATGTTTTCTTTCCCTTTTGCTTTAAACAGATTTGTTTCAAATTAAATAATAAGTTAACCACAGGCTTGATCCTATGTACATTGTGCAGCATCCAAGGTAATTAGTTACAAACATCTGCTGAGTCTTCACAGTGACAGAGGATTGTTGCAAGATGGTGCAAAATTCATAAAATGTTAAATTTGTCATTCAAAGTAAAATACTCATAGTATTCTTGGCTCATCAAATTTGACATATGAGAAACTGTTTTTACAAAAAGAAAACTATGAACTAAACTTTAGGTACTTCAAAGATAAACTGCAGTTGGATATGACAAAAATGGGCACATGATCAAATCAAGTACCTATGCTTCAGAAAAATTGATGCCAGGTATTGTTGCAAGCCCTGTAAGATCATGTTCCATATAGTCAAAAATAAGGTACAAGCTACCAGAAACCCTGTAAGTAATCATCATTTCTAGCTTCATGACATTTGGATGATCAACCCTTCGCAGCAAAAGCATTTCCCTTGCCATAAAGCTGACACTCTCTGGATCCATAGTAGCAAATCGTGTTGGGAATAAGGAGTATGACCACAATCCAATCAATCATGTTTCAAATAATTTGTTACTGTTATTATATTAAAATGTTAATATAATAACGTCCTAGATTAAATTTAGAGATTTATTATTATGATAGTGATCATAATATTGAGAAATAAATCTTTTATAATTTAATCTAAATTGTTCTTGGTCATAGGATTATTAAAAAGGACATTAATAATCCGGAAAGATCAATATATATATAATGGTCTTCATTGGATGAAAATTAATAGATCTCATTTATTAAATTATATATATAGATGGTACATATAGAGATATGACCATTGAACTGACTCACTTTGAGAATTCCTAATGGTTATAATTACCGCATATTTGTCAATAGGATATTCTCAAGATGAACATAGTAATAGAGTTTCCTTTGACCTGCGACTGTCATAGTAATTAACAATGTATTTATTATACTTTGATTCCGGACACCTAATACCCTAGGGTGCTAGTTGAATGGATATTGGGTATGATTTAAATACTTGTAGAATTAATGATCAGTC
>NC_029780.3:108033800-108117457 GCF_000817695.3 Arachis duranensis | reverse complement strand
GGTCGTTGAGGAGTGTTGCTAGACGCCAACCTTGATTAGTAAATTTAGTATGACTAATTTACTACCCGCTTAGTATTGAACCTATGGGGTCACACACTAACGAGTGTTCTAACCTTTGCTATAGAATTATTTAATTATTATTTTGATTTGATCAAATAAATAATTATATTAATTCAGATGGAATATTATTATATTTTTTGCTAGCACCAAAAATATAATAATAGTATGATAATTGAGAATATTAAATGAGATTTGAGAATAATTAGTTATTCTATTTCTAAGTTTGAATTATAAAGTTGGATGAGATCCTAACTGATTCTGTTTCAAATTGAGTTATGATATGATTCATAAATTTGAAAGATTCAAATTAAAATAGTAAGATATGATTTAAAATTGAATTGAGATTCAAATTTAAAATCAACAACAAATCTCATACTATATATAGGTATGCCAAGAGTAGAGGAAAACATGAGAAAGACAGAGAGAATAACAAGGGTTGTTATTCCTTTACCTCTATGCACATAAATGTATGTGAGACTAATTCTTAGAGAAGAATTTTATGGTGTGCAAAGAGTTGCAAGAGATTTCTCAATTTAGATCAGATGTCCATTGGTCAAAGGGTTGATAGCAAATGTTGGTCTCGGTGTGGATACGCATAGTGCCTTCGTACCATCGAAGGAGAAAAAGATTTTTACTAGCGTACTCAGGTATTTAAATCTGATCTACTATTATATTATATTATAGGAATAAAGTTTACGCACAAAATAGATCTTTAAGGATTATTTTATTTTCTTCCGCTGCGTGTGTTATGAACACATAGTAATCCTTCAGACCTTCTTTAATGCAACAATTTTATTTGTTTCAACGTCACGAGCTCTATAAACACTACTATAACTTCCTTGTCCAATATGTAGTATGATACAATAGTTACTCCTACTTATAGGGAAATAAAACCACTAAAAAGAAAAGAGTGGGGAAGGGCGAAAATGCCATATCTTTCACACTCATGAAGTATATATATATATATATATTCCTTAAAAATAATGCTACATTCAAAAAAGCATGTTTAACCTGAATGTCCTATCAAGAGCCTTGGCCTATTCCATCTCACTAGTATCCTTAGTGAAATGGATAGGGAAGGGTGTCTCTATAACCTGAATTTCTCGCTGCCTACTGGACAGGTAGTACTCACACAAACATAGCATGGGGAATAAATAACATAATAGAACAAACAACTGCAACATATAATGAATTAAAATTACTGTATAAACCTTTCATAGTGGAATTAAGTTTACCATATCGTGCGATCAAGTCAACTACAGAAACCGCTGTCACTAATAGGGTAACAAGTCTAATTAAAATTTTAGTAACAATACATACTAAACACAACTGAATCACCATACATCCAACGACTTCAGCATGACTAATAAGTAATATCACATCTTTGCACCATTGGCGACCCAAACTAAATGACCACTAGTGAATAACCACATATGCATGGATCCAAACTGCTCCAACAATCAGCACCAGACAATGCTCCCTTGTTCTTAGAATCAGGGACCCTGCAAACCATAATGCTCATGTTGTGACTTTCATACCGGCATACATCAACACTAGAGAAACATATTTCGAAAGTGAAGCATGGATGTCCTGCTTACCATGTTAACATTTGGTGATAATGTTTTCGCACCCTACTCCTGGGTTGGCACTGCTGATGGTGGTGGAGCATTGGGACAGCGGGTCCTTCGATGGCCGAGACACCCGTAGGTGCTGCACTTACGCCGCTTGATACCCCTAGACCCAAGAGGTTCATTGCCACGTCCTGTGCCTTTAGTCCTGACACTAACAGGATCCCTAACCCCTCCTCTAATGTTGCCAATTGTGGTCCCAGTAACCACACCACCTAGTCCATTTTTTTTTCAAGCAAACAAGTATCCTCCACAACCTTGGCTAAATATTCCTTGAAGTCCTCTTCCCTAATACATGCAACTTTTGCTAACCGCTTGCAGTGCTGCAAGAATGCGCCCACTCTACTCCGATACAAAACACCGGCATCACTATATTGGCCACTTAACTGTTCATAACAAAGATCCTCCTTCGCTGCCTTGGACCACCGCGGCAATACCAGATTCTTAGGTAGGGAAACAAAATCTAACCTTACCAAAACTGCTAGTATGTGAACACATGGCAAACCGAATGACTCCATCCTCAGGCAACTGCAAACAAACTCCTCTTTCCTTCTCATATGTACCACATTCCACCGTGAATCAGGTCTTCTATACTTTTGTGTCACATACACACACCTATCTGCACCTTGAATGCACTCTAATATAGTGACCCGAACACACCTTTTAAGCGACTCACGATATCTTGAGAAAATTTCCCTTGTGAAGTTTACTGTCCCTGACTTTTCTAACTCCGGAAACTGCGTTTGAAGGACCGGCGTCCCGTACGATGATCGGAAGTCTAGCTCTTCTTCATTGTCCCTCAGGAAGTCCACACATCGTTGAAAATTGGTTACAAACTCAAGTATGCCGTACCGCCTTTCCACAAACCTCCCTAATTTTGCGTGCAATGACTCACACCGAGATGTTGTGCGGAGCCCAGCATAAAACCGACCCCGTATATAAGCAGTTGCCAGGAAGACTTCTTCTCGTACATGTCCTTAACCCACTCTAACTCCCTAACCCCACACTCCTCCAGCATGGCATCCCAAAGCAATTCAAACTCCGCAACCTCAATATCGGCAAGCATGCAATGTCTAAACAACGATGTGAACCGGGGTTTACACACATTAACCGTCGCATTCTTCAGGAGGTGCCAACCGCATAAGCGGTGGTGAGCATTGGGAAATACTTCCTGAATAGCTACACACATTGATCGATCGCCATCAGTTATCACCGCTGTCGGTGCTTTACCCCCCATGCATTCTAGTAACTTTCTTAAAACCCATACATACGATGTTATTGATTCGCATGATACCATCGCAGTTGCAAACACACAGGTCTGGTTGTGATGATTAACCCCAGAAAAAACAATAACTGGGAGATTGTACTTGTTCCACCCATAAGTTGCATCGAATGCTAGTACATCTCCAAATACCTGATAATCCTGCTGGCTTCGCCCATCACTCCAAAATAGATCGCACATGTGCTGCCCCTCACCAACCTCGTACCTCCAATACGATTTCTTGTCTGTCCGGGCCGCACCCTCCAAAACCCTCAACGCAGCATTCACGTCACCATTCTGCATCGCCCTTTGCCGCCTAACCTCGTTGTACATATCTCGCTTAGTAAATGGAACAAAATTAAAACCACCCGCCTGTGCAACAATAGACTCATAGATCTTTTGAATTGATATCCCAACTTGCCTCATGCTCTCCATGTGTGCAATATCAACATCGGAGATCTTACGGTGAGCAGGTAGATAGTCCACATACTTCATAGGCAGGAGCTCATGGCTATGTTCCTCCACAAAACGAGACACATACCACCTCCCACTGTCCCCTTTAGGCTTAATACGCATCTCCGCAGGACATCCACAACGAGTCACCACCTTGTGCTCCCTCTTGCGATCCACCTTCTCTAGCCACTTCTTGTCTCTAAACCCTTGTCTGTTACATAGATATGTGTAACGAACAAAATCACCATTCTTATTTTTCAACTTCTTTCCTTGTCGCATCGCAAAACCCTTTGCCCTACTATACTCTTCATAGAAAATAGTGGTTTCCGCTGGACTATTGAATTCCATCTTACGTACATCCGCCGCGGTAACCGGTACTGCATCAGATTTCGTGTTGGCAATGCCTTCACTCTGGTTATATCTAAAACCCTCAAACTCATCCTCCTCCATTCCTATGTCAACCATTTTTTCCTGCATGAATTCACAAGTTGACATGTTAAATACCTTTCACATAAACTAAAAAATGTGCACCAACTCAAAAGAAACTCTTGGAAAATTTTTTCCACCACATTCATACCGAACACTGTGCTGTTCAACTCGACAAAATTCGTACCTCGTCGTCGCCTACCATTCTGGGCATTTCACCGTCCGAATTCGGGTCCTCACTACTACCACTTCCCATTTTATTAACCACCCTGCTACATGATGCCATCTCCCAACCGCTCCTTCTTGCCTCTCTACGGAACCGCGTCCGTTCTCCTCTCAACTGTAACCGATCAGGAAGATAACTATTGGAATTTTTTATCAACAACCAAATACATACACACACTCACAGGCCCAGCAACTTTCAACAGTCGGAGCAAAATTAATACCGGCAAAAACTAAAAAATTAATATTAATATATTTATATTTCTAAAACCCAGACCGTACTAGACAAGCATCTTTTTTTAATTAACATGTAAAAGTACGTTGTTTTTAACTGCGTTATTTTAAAGGTGCTCTCTTCACATTTCACATTTTGGTCATATTGCTTACTAACCTTATTACTAATACAAGGTATAATATGATACAAAAATTCATTATTACTCACTAATTGAATAATCTATCACAAGTATAACTTAAACGGAATAAATTCAATTGTTTTTATAGGTTTAATTACTCTGTTGCTCTCTATAGTTTTGCGATTTTTTTAATTACGTCACCATACTTGTTTATCTTTTAATTGTGTCCTTGCACCAATTTTTTTAAATTTGAGTCCCCTCATTTTTTTATTCTTTTTATTCGAGTTCTATTCACCAATTGTTTATTAATTATTTGGGTCCCTATACAATTAAGCTAATTACTATTAACAAAGACCTAATTGAAAAAAAATTTGGTGCAAACACCCAATTAAAAGAAATAAAAGTATAGAAGCCTAATTATAAATTTTGTGGAACTATAGAGACCAACAGAGTAATTTAACCATCTTTATAATTGTCTAGGATAGACAAAAATAAATGGTACACAGACAAATACTCAAATCCAATATTAAAATCTCTCTTCATACATGTAGGTGTAAAAATATATTATTCTACTAAACAATTATTCAACAATTTTATTACTTTTTAGCTCATGAGTTCATAATACTTACGGCACAAATTAAATCTTTTTCACAAAATTAAGGGGACCCAAAATAGAGGTGGGAAAGCTAGCTGTCCACTAATGAGTAATGCCATAAAGGTGCATAACACAAAGATGCAGGTCCAAGTAAAATAAAGAAAGGAATATCAACACATAAAAGGAATAAGTAAATGTTGGAAACCCCTCCTCCTTAATATCCCTCAATGCAAAGACTCCAACACAAATTTCCCCATTCAACCAACCCCTGTTCAGCAAAGGGATCACAAATGGCCACTCCACAAATAATGTGAAACAAGAACAAATTCATTCACTTTCTGCTCTAAACACTAATATACAAATAATGCCGTTTCAGGCTACCACGTCAAAAACCATACATCAATAATCAATCTTAGAAGATAAGTGCACTGCTTTAACATAAATATATATACTCATATGCATGCAACATTCATATTTCCAACAAATATAAATGGTAACATATATAAATTAGCTCCAAGTAAATACCACCAACAGAAGAAGCAGTTCAAATATGCAGCAATATTTAAAATAATAAAACAAAACAACAACACCAAATACGCATGTATACTGACCTATTCTGTTTGACAACTATGATCACAACCATGATAACCGAAACACCCTAACTTCCCTTTTGCACTTGCATCTATCACCTAACAAACTAATCACGAGTGATTAACAAAGTAGAACAACTACTATCACAGAAGCTACAATAGAATAGTAACAACCAGATAGAGGTGTGATTCATCCCACACTTCCATCCAAGGTCATGAAATACAAATCTCTATTACTCTTCAAAGCAATTCAAGCATCAAATTATCTCAATTGTTAACACTCAAACTTAACTCACTTCACCATTAGCATTCATTTTGATCAGGCTTTTAATACTCACATTTCCTAAGTCACTAAACTATTGCCCAACAACCTCGTCATAGCTGCTCTAACCAAGTACCTTGCACTTCACTAACTTTAAAACAGCTGCTAACATTAACGACACCAGCATTCATTCTATACCTTCTTCAGAAGTTTCATTACTACACCATAATACAGGGATCCTACTTCTCTAAATACTTCATCAACGATTAAACGAACCTGAACAATCTTAAATCTATACCTGCATTGAATCCACGCACCGCACCCACAGCAACTGCATACCCATAAACTAACAACTACAAAATCCACAACAGGCATTCCATAATCTTTCATTCAAGCAAAATCAAATCAAAGCCCCAACCTACTCTCCATAACGAAAACAACAAAACTTACAAAAAGAACGGGAGGGATTTAGATCCTGAAAAGCTTTCATCACTGGCATCAACCCCGCAAAGAATCAAACCCTAAATCTACATCCACAGACGGTGTCTCCTTAACTATTATCCGCTTCTATTCATTTCTAACCACCACCGATGCGCACACCAGCGAGCTTCACCCACGCCATTGTTTCTCCCAAGGACCCACAATCGAACAATGCGTCTTCCCCTTCAGCTTCACATTCTCCGCCACCACCGAAACAACAGGTCTCCTCTGCGTGAGTTCTTTCACTAGTATTTCGATTTAAAATACCTCCAGTGGATGTCAAAGCCGACTGATTCCAAGAACGGATCTCACCGCAAGCTTCATCCACTACCTATCTAAGCTAGTCATTTTCGACAAAAAAATTCCCAACTTGGGGTCATTCTCGTCAATTCCAACCTCACAAAACAACAAAACTTAAGTGGGAAACTTGTTCGTACCAAGAACATCAAAGTTCCTATTCCGTAAGCAGGAACACCGGATAATTTCTAATATCATAATATAAGTTGGTGCAAAGAACCTAGCTTTGGAATTTGCATTGTCTCTCGTTTAAACATGTGCGCGCGCTGACTTGTCGTAAGTGATAAGCATTCCTTTTCTTCTCGAGAACTTTATTGATTATTATTCGCAATTCAACTTTTGTTAATTATAAGTAAGTAGATAATGGAGTTCATTTTAAAGGAATATGAAGAGTACTGACTGGACTTGAGTAGTTAGGTACGTTGTTTGCAAATGCTGGGGAGTAGTTAGCTAGTCGTGGTTCTGCTATTTCGTCATACATGTAAAACAAAATCACCTAACCAACCACACCACGCAATGGGTGCTGGTAATATGCAGAAGCATTGATGAATCCAATCCCTTTGCAGTTGCATGATGCAAGCCCAAAGCAGGAGAAGACAAATGCAATGCTGCTTCTATATACTATTTTATTACCACCTCAGTCTCTCGCGCTAACTAGTAACTACTTTAATTTTCCATTACAACAGCAAGGGCTACTATTTCTAGATACTGCATACCCCTCTCCTCTCTGTTCTCATCTGATCAAATTAAAGTTTTTCAGAAGCCACTCTGCCAATATATGAGGTCACTTGGATTATATACATCCGATGCACCAACCAACTCACACCCATGCCATGCCTACCCTCTATAATTTCTCTACAATCTCATCATTAATTTAACAGTAACTTCCACAACCTGCTATCAGTCCATTATTTGAATACAAATGCCATACGCATTCATTATTGGGAGTTGCGACTCACTTAGGGACCCAAAAACTGACACAATAAGTATTTATACGCAAACAGCAGTGTTGTTCTCCTCCATGATTTTATATTTAATAAAACTCAAATCAATGGAATTTAGGTTGCTTTGAATATTTTGAATCTGATAGCTATGTAATCCAAAGATCTCCATGACGGAGTAGCAACATCAAGCATGGCACAAAGTGAGAATCTGACATGAGAGATAAAACTAGATTCTTTTTATCATGGCCCATCAATGTGTACACTGACCAACAGAAAGAAAGACCCTAATATTACACTAAACCTTAATCTCATTCTTTCTTTACAAAACCACCATCTTTGGTTTCTAAGTAGCTGCTACTTTTTCTTTTTCTTTCTTACCATTAACTACAATCTTGTAGGGTTCTCTTTTCCTGGCAGATCACAATTTTCAAAATTTAAAGAGCGTGTTTGTCTTCAAAGGAGTTCCTCATCCAAGGCACCGACCTTTCTTCAACACAATCAGCGTTTGAAGATTCTGAAAAACAAAGCCAGTAAAAAACCATAATTAGCTTAAGTAAACCAATCATTAATTAATTAAGGAAATTAAAGTCCAATTAAGTACCTCGGGAGTTAAAGGACCTCTTGCAATGAAGGATGGCGCCTTGGATCCCATCATGCTGCAGCAGCAGCGTATCATCACTCCTGCTGGCCAGAGAACCGACTCCGACCAACGCCGCCGGCGATGACCTGCTCTTCCCTAGATGCCTAGAAACACCTCTCATCCCCGCCGGAAAACTACTGTGTCTTGCATTTCCTGAAGAAACAGAGGCCACCGTAGGCGACGCCGTGGTGTCACCATAGTTCCTGGAAACTCTGACATAGAAAGGCCTTATGAGCTTCAAGTATTTCTGCAACGATTCCTTTGAAAATCTGTGTGTTTTGGGTTGCTCGGTTCCAAGTTTGGCTCCAAAGCTTCTTGTGCTGTTGACTCTGCTGAGTGTTGGAGTAGAAGAACAGCTATGGAAGTCTTGTACATGGAGCTTGAGCGCGAAAACCTTACTAGTACTGTGGAGCCTTCCGCTAGAGTGTGGTGGATTGTCCTCTGTTTTTTGCATTGTGTTGGTGCGTTTCCTGAAGGTGAAGATTCTGAAGCTGGGAGCGGATTTAAGGAGAGCAATGGGGGATTGGGGCTTTGAAATAGGCTCGATTGGGAGCACCTTTCGCTTGGAGATGGAGGGAACATCATCGGTGTCGTGTTTGGTCTGTTTTGGTGTTTGCATGTCATGGAGGGTGAGCTCCAAGTCGAAGAAGGAGTCTTCTTCGTCGTCGTCGGATTCAATGTCGGTTTCAACCACAAGATGAGGTTGTGCTGTTGTTGTGGTCATTGGACTGGGGTTGTTCCTCCAGAACTTGAGGAAGTTCAGAGAGTCCATGGAAGAACAGAGAGAAAGAGAGAGAGAGAGAGAGAGAGAGTACTCAACTGTATCGAGCTTAGGGTGGGTTTTATAGGGAGGGATGTTGGGTGATGGGTGAATCAGAGAGACTAGAGAGCATTGAATGTGCTGCCTGCTTGGGGAATCAGAGAGACCAGTCTCCCTTTTGCTTTTTAGACACTCATCACACGCTGCCTCTTTTTCTTTTTATTATTTTTAAGTTTTAACTCTTGCCTTAATGCCTCACTCTCACACTGTACGCTAACACACTCGCTTTTTTTTCCTTATATTTTTATAATATTTAGTCATTAAATCATGTTTATTCAAGTGCTTTATTAGTAATAGAAGAAAAATAACTATAAATTTCAGGTAACTACATTTAACTGTCCTTTCAATAGTAGTTGGTAACACATGTAAAAAGAGTGAGAAAGGAGAAAAATGAAAAAGTAGTGCGTCTTACACTACATTTGTAGAAGATGATGCAAGGATGCTGACGGGAAACTTCCAAAAAGGGTAGAGAGGTGGTAGTAAGTAGTATTGTAGTAACAAAAGGAAAAGATAAAAGAAAAAAAAAAGAAGAGAAAAGACGGGTTAATGAAAAGAGAAGAATCATAAAAAAGAGCGCAAAGGTCTCTCTGCTGCTTTTTAACCTTTCCTTTTTTTCTTTCTTTCCAGAGAGACCTATTGGTTATTTAGAAATTAAAAAAGAAGCTGAAATATGAGTCAGAAAATTAGACCAATTTTATAAAAAAATGTGATTTTTATTTCTACGTTTACCAAATCTTAAAAACAAACATGGAAAACAAAAACACAAATGGAACGGTCCTTAAACTTCTTTCTTTACAAGGAAAAAAGGCAAAGGTAAAAAAGGTTCAAAGCTGGGGTCACGCATGTCCTGTTGCTTTTAGGACCCCAATCTTAATAGTCTTACACCCCACCCTCCTAACTCCTAAGTTTTGAAGAGGTCCAAGTCTTTGTTTTGTGGTTTGAATGAGCACGATGGTCCAAAGTCTTTTTGCTACAAAAGGTTTGACTTGTTATCTTGGTTTGGATAGTCTTGCACTCTTCCTTATCACTTTTATTTTATGCATTACAAAACTGCTTCCATAAAGTGTGACTCTGTGAGTATAAAATCTGAGGGAAAATGTGAGTCCATGAATAAGAATTTTCAGTCTATTCTTGTTGGAATCCAATCCAAGGTATTCTTTTTCACTGTTGAATCAAATGTTTACAATAAGATAACAAGTTATAGCTATTAGTGAAAATGTAATTTCTATTACTCGCATGTGAAGGCAAATTTTTTCAGCATGTGAAGAATTGATGTGTCGTCATTGGATGACACCTATGAGTACTGTGGTTACACTCACGGATAATTTCTGTCACACAATCAAAAAGATGTAAAAGAGTGATTAGGTAGAATATATTAATGTTATCTTAATACTTGTGATTATGTTTATTGAGCTTTTTATGGACTAGCCAAATTATTTTTTAAATGTAGGCTAAGTTGAGTTTATGAAAAAAAACTTATTCGATTGAAAAATAACCTTGTCTTTATAACATATAAATAATGTACAATTATATAAGCTTTTATATTATAAACAAAAAAACATAACATTACTTTGTTGTCGAATAATTTATTATTTATAAAACAAGGATATATATATTTTTTCAAAGAAAATTATGATAAAGAATTTAAATAGGTATTTAAAATAAGTTTTTAAATGTATTTTATTTTATTTTATTATTTTTTACTTATTATTTACGACAACAAAAAATATATTTTTAAAGTAAGTCATCATTATAAGAAATTTAAACAGGTATTTAAAATTAATTTTACTGACTAGGTAAAGAAAATCTTTACAATGTTTAATTCATAAATGATAGAGAAATAAGTTTTAAAATATGATATTTAATTAATCAAAAGTTTTTTACGAATATTTTTATAATTTAATTTGATATACTGTCAGTGTAAAATAATTTTATACGTACATCTAATTACGTAAGATCATATAGTAAAAATAAGGGGTAAGTATGGTTTTGGTCCCCAACGTTGAGGGTGAAAATCAAAACCGTCCCTCATCTAATTTTCGATTTAGAATCGTCCTTAACGTTTTTTTTCGTATTAAAATCGTTCTTTTTAATAATTTTTTTATATTATTCCTAAATTACCCCTATTTATTGCTGCCATCGCCGCTGCTGTTGACAGGAGAAGAGAGGGAGATTTGAGAGAGCTGAACGGGAAGAAGACGCAGGAAACCTCGCCGCCGCGCCCAGCCCGTGCTGCGTGCCTCGTCACATCGCCACCCAAACCGCTGCCCAACTTGCTGTCGCGCCAGCCACCCATGACAAAGGAGAGAGATCGAACAGAGAGAGACGCGAAGAGGGAGAAGGACTCGCGCTGCTGCTTCTTGCCGCCTCGCTGCTGAGGGAAGCCAGCGTCACCGTCGCCGCTGCTCCTCGCCGCCTCGCCACTACTCCTCGTCGCCTCGCCGCTTCTGCTTCTTGTTTCGATCTCTGTTTCTGCTTCTTCTGGGTTTGCTTGAGTTTGAGTTTTGGGTTTATTTTTCTGACTTTGAATTTTGGGTTTGTTTTTCTGAGTTTGAATTCTGGATTCTGAGTTATGGGTTCTGATTATGATGATGATTTTTTGAGTTGAGTTCTTGTTTTTTTGAGTTTGAGTTCTGGGTTGTTTTTCTAAGTTTGAGTTCTGGATCTGAGTTCTGGGTTCTGGTGAGGATGACGATGATGATGTTGATTTTCTGAGTTTTGGTTGGTGTGATGCAGATGGTGATGGAGTAGCAGTGGGTGGGGGTGGTAGTGGTGGGTTTTGGTTCTGAGTTCTTATGATTCCATTATCCATGGTGGTGGCGGTGGTGGTGTTGGTGGTGATGTTGGTGTTGGTGTTGGTGTTGGTGGTGGTATTGGTGTTGGTGCTGGTTGTGGTTGTGGTTGTGGTAGTGGTGTTAGTGTTGGTGGTGGTGGTGGTGGAGATAATTGTGCTGATAGTGGTGAGGATATTTTTGTCCGAAAAAAATTAAAAGGACGATTTTAATACGAAAAAAAAGTTAAGAACGATTCTAAATTAAAAATTAGATGAAGGACGGTTTCGATTTTCACCCTTAATATTAGGGACCAAAACCATACTTACCCCTAAAAATAACTATATTTTATATTAATTATGTGATGAATAGTCATAAAAAAAATAAACATTATTGCATAATAGTGTAAAATATTTTACATTGTCAATGTATCTCCAAAGGTTTAATATATTTTCACGTAAATTTATATAAAATTTGAAAATTAAAATGTAAAAAAGAGATATAGGAAAGAAAAGTGAGATTTAAATTTAAATTAGACGAAAATTTGAGAAAGAAAAAAGTTGGACAATTATTAAAATAATTGAGAGGTTAATACTATTTTTTAATTTTATCGAAACTCTCTAAAATATTAAAGTGGGTGGACACCGTAAACCTTTGATTTTATTTATATTATTATTATTATTATTGGACCAAACCTACTTTTAATTATTTCATGGACCAATAAAATATTTAGGCTAAATTTAAATTCAAAATTCTGACTAAAATAAAATACATTTAAAAATTTATTTTAAATACCTATTTAAATTTTTTTATCATGATTTTCTTTGGAAAAAAAATATCGTCGCTTTATAAATAATGAATTATTCGGTAACAAATTAATCATACGTTTTTTATTTGTAATATAAAAGCTTCTTGTATCATTACATAATATATTACAAATACATATTTTTTACGCAATTAATTTTTATATTATCATAAAAATATAAATCGAATAAGTTTCTATTTTATAAATTAACATTAAAAACTTAGCCCACACATAAAAATAATTTGGCTAGTCCATTAAAAAGTCCAATAAATATAATCACAAGTATTATGGTAACATTAATCTATTTTATTTAATCACTTTCGTACACTTTTTTAAGGGAAAAAGACAGATAGGTCCTTAACTTTTTAAACTTTTGACAAATACATTCCTGACAAAATTTAAATACAAAAAAGTCCCTGACTTTAACAAACGGAGGACAATTTAGTCCTTCCGTCTATTTACCTCTCATACACCTAACGGAACTGGCTGACGTGGCTGAAACGGTGTACAGGTGTCCGTTACAGTGCCACGTTGGAAGGAGAAAAAAGTTCGAAGGACAAATAAGTCCTTGACGTCATTTTACAAATAAAATTCGAAGGACAAATAGGTCCTTGAGATTTTTTTTTCATTATACTTCTATTATGCTTCTATTATGAGAATTTAGTTTATAAAATTAGGCTAATTTTTTTTGTATGGAAAAAATATTGGTGTTTTTGTTGAAAATAGGAGAATGTAGTGTAATTATAGATGGGTGAATTTTTTTGTGGGAAGTCAACACGTGGGGGGTGTGGTGAACACGTGGCATCATTCTGGCCAACACGTGGGGGCGTGTTGAACATGTGGCAGCATCTTAGCCAACACGTGGGGGCGTGTTGAATAATTTCCACAATACTGTAATACACTTCAAATGTCAATATTCAACCAAAACACCAATTTTCTTTCTATATTAAAAATAATTTCTGATAAAATTATACTTGTATTTTGAAATCTAGTTAACTTGTTTTATTCTATAATTTAAATTATTTGTATTAAAATTGTAGAAATTGGGCTTGTTATGTTTCTACTCTTTTTCTTAAATTGCATTAGTTTAGTTTTAGTGCATTTGTGTATTATATTAGAATTTGTTAAATTGCATTAGTTCACATCAATTCATTTATGCATCAAGTTAGCATTAGTTCATTTGTGCATCATTCATGTATTAAGTTAGCATTAGTGCATTTGTGTATTATATTAGAACTAGTATTTTTAAGCATAATAACATTACGAGAATATATATATATTTTTTAAATTATAGTTCACTTTATTCTAACAGTATAAATTATGCATGACACAAAAGATTTATAAAATCAAACTACTTTTACAAAAAAAGTCGTAAGTTGACAAAAGTTTTTGACTAAGAAGACCAAGATATCTGCAGATAAAAAATTAAATAATAAGATTTTTAGTTATTATTTTTATATGAAAAAGACTAATTTTTTATTAATAGTTATTATTTTTATATGAAAAAGTCTAATTTTTTATTAATAATTAATTTTAACATTCATTATCTAAAATTTAAAATAATTTAATGTGTATAATTTTACATTTAAAATATTTTAATTATAAAAAAATATCGAATGACATATTTTGATTTATCAAATTACTAATATAAAATATAATTATATATAGAGTAAAAATAGTAGAGAGAAATATAAAAATTGAGAGAGGTAGATGAGAGAATTTAGGAAATGAGTTTATTAATTTTGAAAAAAAAATTCTCAAGGACTTATTTGCCCTTCGAACTTTATTTGTAAAATGACGTCAATGACTTATTTGTCCTTCGAACTTTTTTCCCCTTCCAACGTGACACCGTAACGGACACCTGGACACCGTTTCAGCCACGTCAGCCAGTTCTGTTAGGTGTATGAGAGACAAATAGACGGAAGGACTAAATTGTCCTCCGTTTATTAAAGTCAGGGACTTTTTTGTATTTAAATTTTGTCAGGGATGTATTTGTCAAAAGTTTGACAAGTCAGAGACCTATTTATCTTTTTTCTTTTTTTAATTGTGTAACAAAAATTATCTGTGTGTATAACTACAGTATTCATACGTGTCGCTTCAATTATAATATATTATTTCTTCACATGCTGAAAAAATTTATTTTCAGCACGGTAGCATTACCCCATGATTTAATGTAGACCATACTAAAATAGGGTATTAATTAATGCACGACCAGAAAATCTAAGTAATTAGCCAGTATCATTCGGATTCTGGCATAATTAAACCATATGAATACTTTGACTAAATTAGTTTATTTTCGCGTCCAAATCAATGAATTCTGCTCATTGAAGTCGGTCAATTCAACAATATTGTGCGTAAGAAAGTAAAACTCCCTTGCTGATTTTACTGAATGCAACACAATTTGATGTCCCTTTAAGTTAACCACACCTCCTATTTCTAGCACATTTCTTAAACAATTTGCACATCCCAGCTAATGAAAGCAACATTCCGAGGCCTACTATAAACCCTTTTATGCCATGCAATATTACCATAGCTTGCATAACTTCTTACTATTGTAGTCTACTATACTAATAGTCCAGTATTCGAGTAGTTTTCAGGAATTACATAGGTTTAGACCCGTATCTATTGTGGAAGGTGTTATTAGCTGTGAATAACAGTTCAATAGAATAATCAGAATCAGCAGATACAAATAAAAAAAGAAAAAAAAATGAAGACCTCTAAAAATTCTCTCATAATTATTATTAGAGAAATATAGGAAATAATTTGTAGTTTGCTAACATTAGTCAATTCTAAAATTTAAGTTTATAATTCAGAATATAAAGTTAAGAGTTTATTATTTAAAATTTAGATTTAAGATAAATACAATTATTTTAAAAAAATTAACTGATATTGACTAAAAAAATTTAATTACTTAATTTTATTATTATTATAAAAAGTAATGAGATGTTTTCTTTCCTTAATCTAAGAAAGTAAAAGGAGAAAAAAGGAATAATCATATGCAAAGAATCAAGAAGTAATATTTTGATCAAATTCTGAAAATCGAACCAATAATTGAATCATTTTAGAAACTGATTCACTAGTTCAATTTTCTAATTAGTTCAATCGTAATTTAAGTAGAATAATCGAATTATAAAAAAATATATAAAATAATAAATAAATACACAAAAATTATAAATACTAATAATTGAATTATATATATTCTCATTATTATATTAATTAGAATGTTAAATTATATTTCTATTATGTTATAACTATATATAGTCACTTGATTAATTATTTTGGCATTTTATAATTTTTAAATTCAAACTAAATTGATTAAGAATTAAAAAATTTTAGTCTCTTCAAATCCGATGCGAATCGAATTGTATTGTTAGACGATTCTCGGTCTGATCGGTCTAATCCGATGCGATCGAATTTCCAAACATTAAAGTTCACATATCAAATGGAAAAAAGTTATTTAAAAGAAAAGAACTAAATTTTTTTCTGGATGTGAACCTGAAGTGAATAACCTAGTGACCTACAGATAAATAGAGTAAAAGCTGCAGCAGTATGTAACTTGGGAAAATGCTGATATTATGCATTGTAGTGGAATATTGCTATTGTGTGGTCGTTATCCATCTTGTATTCCTTGTTAAATCTTTTTTCTTTCCGATCAATCGATGACAATGGAAAATCACCAACAGAGTATTACCAGTTTCTTCACACACACAGCATTCACATCAAACAAGCTACGACATACATCTTAACCAAGCTCTCTTTCTTTTATTTCTTTTCTTTTCATAATGTTTGAAAAGCAGAATATTATTTAGCTGGTAAAGTTTTTATTTTTTAAAAATAGTTTTTTTTTTAAATAAAAAAGTTCAACATAATAAGATAAAGTAAAAGAAAAAGAGCAAAAATTCATAACGTTAAAAATAATAATTTCTAGTCATTTTCGACATTGCTATCAATAACCACAGGTTCACTACCAATCCACTCATCGTAACTTGTAAAGGATCTGTTAATAATATCCATCATACTTGAACCTTGATTTTTGAAGATTCTATCATTTCTTTCTAACTAAATTGTCTAGCAAAAAAATCAACCAACCACCGCTTCCGTTCCATCTTTCTCGTTGATATATCCGTCTAACTTTTATAGTGTTGCTTGAGCGTACCTGAAATAGTCCATATTCTTACAAGAACGAACAACCAAACACACCACACCTGTCAAGTGAGCTCACAACTAATAAACAAGTGAAAAGCAGTTTCAATAGATTTATGACATAAAACACACATATTATCATTTTTGTAAGACCCCGGATTTAAAAAAAAAAGGTTAAATACAAAATTTATTTATAATTTATTATATTTAATTGAGATTATATTTTTAAGAGATTTTACACATCCATTAAGCAATTTCTTATATATGATTCAAAATTTTAGTAATTGAATGATAATAAGAATTTTATATGTTTTAATTTAAATAATTAAATTTTTAGTTCTATTTTATAATTTAAAAAAAATTAATTTGATTATCTCCAAATATTGAATTAGAGTATTAAGTTGAATATAATTTGTAAATTGATGCTTAAATGATAATTTCATAGATATTATTATTGAATTCAAAATTAATTTTCAATTATTATATTATCTTTTAATTTTATTAAAATTACAAAATTACTCAAAATCCCCAATTTCATACACAAAATCCTAATCTCCAAATTAAAACTCCTTCTACCCAACCCACACACACGTAACCCCCACCACCTGCTCATTCTTCCATGAGACACGTTCACCTTTCCTCACCGCCACTCACACACCACACACCACACACATCAAATAAACTAGCATGCATACAGACAAATACATAGAGGGAGAGAGAGAGAGATCCGAGAGAGTGAAGGAGCCGCGAGAGGAAGATGCAGAGGGAGGAGCTGCTTCCCGTCGCTGCCGTCGACCCACGCACCGCGGCCGTGTCTTGATGCCGCCGTCACCTTCACGGAGGAGCCATGCGCGAGAGAGGAAGATCGAAAGAGAGATAGAGATTCAAGGGAGAAGAGGAGGCAGCGCTGTCACCTAGCCGCCGTGCCTCCTTGCTGCCGTCGAGTCACCCATTTCTGTCGCTGTTCCGGCACCGTGGAGCCATCGTCGTCATCATCGCCATCGCTGTCGCCAGAGCTAGAGGAGAGAGGAGCATCGTTCGCAAAGGAGAAGACGAACGCGAGGAGAGGGAGGCTCATATGTGAAGGGTAGCACCGCCATGCCTTCACACCGTCGAACCGCCATCGCCACTGCTAGGGTTCGGCTCTGTCAGGTTCTGCCGCCGCCAAGGGTTCCATTCCGGTCAGATCTTCTGTCGTCATCGCCGCATCCTTGTTGTTGCTCTACCGCCATTGCCGCAGGTGGAGTCTGCCATTGAGCTGTGCGTCGCTGATGGCGGTGAACCAAACTATCGTCCTTGTTGCTGAAGCTGTTTGGGGTAGCCACTCTAACTCTGTTGCTTAGCCATGTCCTGGCTTTTTCCTCACCGAAGAAGCACTACTAGAACCACCGATGGCACTAACTCGGTACTATTCTGGTACGCTCTTTTTCCTTGAATCTGCTTCACTTCCTTATTCTACCATTCTGATTTTATTGAGCCTCTGCTTTACCTTGGTTTTTTCAGTACTATTTCTTATTGTTTTCATTCAATTTGAATCCAATATTTCCTCCAGGTGTTGTGGTCATTGACGTGGCAATAAGAAATGAATGCTGCTATCGTTGTTGTTACAAACGGGTTATCGCTGTTGGTTCAAATCGTGTGTGTAAGACCTGGAAATTTCGAAAAAATCTTATTATGAGCTAATTTTAATTTATTTATTCATTAAAGATTTTTATTTTCATAAAATATTTTATTAAAAGTAATTAAACCAAGTTCTAATAATTAAAATAGAAATTTTACTTAATTTTCTATATTTAAACTATAAAGCTTAGTAGTTATAAAAGAATAAGAATTTTATGACTTAGTTTAAATAATTGAGATTTTAGGATTTAATACTTTAATTTTTACAAAAAAAATTAATTATATTATCTCTAATTTTAAATTACAATATTTGATTAAATGCCGATTTGCAAAATGATAATTAAATAATATTTTCAAAGTGATTTTAAAGGATTAAATTTAGATTTTAAAATTTATACAATATAACCTAATTTGATTTAGAATTTGCCAAAATGTCCCTAATTTCAATTATTCCCCCAAATCAAACTCTAATCCTAAAAACTAAACACAAAACTCTAATTTTCTTGTACCCAATCCTAGCCGCCACTAACATTTTCCTTATCACAGACACACACGGTAGGAAAAAAAGAAGAAAGAAACAAAAGAAAGGGAAGAACGGAGTGGGGCAGGGAAATCAAGGAAGAAAGAAAGAAAGAAAAGTGGGAGAAAGAGAGAAAGCAGAGGAAGAGAGATGGGGATCGGGGAAGTGAGGGAACGGAGGAGAGTCGGGGAGAAGAGGAGGAGACGCCGCGTTCTGCTCCGTCGTTGTGCAGAGATGGTGGTTTAATCCCGCCTGCAGTGAGGATGGTGATTTTATCCCGCTCATATATTGATAAATTGTTTTGCAAAGACGGTTTTTTTAATTCCGCTTGTGTTCCAGGCAAGGATGGTGGTTTAATCCCGCTTGCTTGTGGAACCTACAGATAAGGATGGTGGTTTAATCCCGCTTATCCGAGTCGTGTCTGGCAACATAATCGACGCGTGAGCTCATGGCCAGTAGGACAGGCATGCATCATATGCATTTATATGACATTGTTTGGGTGTGCATATTGTAATTGGTTTGCCTATGTGAATAGTTATTTTTAATTGCTAATTGCCCTACTTGATATAAATGCTTGATTGTGTTTGAACTTTCTTACTTGTGTTTATGACTGTAAATTGGTTGGATTGTAATGAATTGGTTATTGATTGAGTTGTTTGGACCTAGGACCGTGGTTGATTATGAGATGGGTTAAAGGCTGTGTTTGGTTTGTGTTTCTGATTTAGTAAAGTATGAAAAACTAAACTGTTTCAGCATAGACTTAATGAACCTATGCTTGGAACAGGTTGGTCATTCATGCTGTTTAGAAAAAACCTTTTGAAAGGCTTTTGAAATTTTTGAAGAAATAGCAATTTCCTCCTTCAGAAAGGATTTCAAGTTTTTAATAGTAAATCTTTGGTTTTGAAAAGATGCATAAGGCAGTTATTAATCACTGTAACGGTTTTATTTTCACGTATCCTATTATAATAATTCTGCAACCCTATAGTGAGAATCCTTTCGAGGACGATGTTCTCACTCCACTACAGGTGTTCCCTTTTCAGGATATGGATGAGGAAGTCACGAAAAGTTTATTCTGTTTTCTGTTATTATGATGTATTGTATTGTTTTAGATATTATGTTTTTCCTCGCCTTTATCTTTATACATTCTATAAGAGGGATAGGAATCGTATTAGTTAATGCTTGTAAAATTATTATGGATATATATGATCCTTTGTAAGTATTGATATTTGTATGGATGTATGTTTTAATAAAAAATTCGGTTTATGTTTTAAACAGGTTCATATTTTAGTTATATATATAGGTATTCTTTGAAAGTATTGATATCTGTATGGATGTATGTCATCTATTAAAAAGTCTTTTTAGCGGTAATACAATTTAAATTTTAAACAGGCTCATATTTTAGTATTAAATGGTATAAGAGTTGTCATAATACCCGAGCTATCAGAGTGGCACAGCTGAAAATGTGATATTTTGATAGTTAGGGTGTTACAGTGTAGCTGAGTCAATTTATGGTAGGAGATTTTATTTTAAAATTAATTGTTTTAATTTATGAATACTATTGAAGTTTAGTGAATAAGTGAAAATAATTTTTAAATGTCTCGTGTGACTAGTTTTGATGTTGTGAGTAGTTAATTGACAAAATTGAATTACGACTGGTTGAATTATGGCTGTGACTGAAGTTGTTTTCTGATTTTGGTATAATTGTTTAAAATTTTTATTGATGTGCTTATGCTGAATTGGTTGGTTGTGGCTGTATTCTGATTATTGAGAATAAGGGTTTGCGGTTGATTGTAGTTATTTGATGTATCAGAGTAGCTGCGAATCTGACTTGCAACTGGTTGGTTTTGGTTTTAATGATTGTTAATGTTTATTTATGGATAATTAGGATTAAGTCTGAGAACTATTAAAAGATTGAAGTTTAATTATTGAAATATTTTCTTGAAAACTAACTTTTAAAGCAAAATAGTAACTTTGCTAAAGATTAAATGATTTTAAAATAACTAGAACTATGGAAGGTTGATTTCTGGAATTACTAGTTGATTGAGTTGAATTTTGGAAAGGATTATATGATATGCGAAAAGTAATTATGAATTGCTGAGATTGGAGTATGATTGATTTGTTAAATTGTGAATGTCAGATTGATTGAGAAACGTCTGTTTGATAATTGTTCAGAAAGTGGAAACCTGTAAGGGTGGCTAAGCTCGAGTTTAGACAAAGTGCTGCCAAAATTTTTATAAAATTTGGGACTTTTTGAAATGCTATGACTTGGTTTTGGAAAGTTAAATTATTTGAGCCTTATTATGTTGGGAAAAGATTTATTCTATTTTGACTTCAATTTATTAAGAATGGTATAATGTTTTAAATTCTATCTTTTGAGAAGAGAGTTTGTTTTAAGTAATAATTTGAGTTCGGTTTATTAAGGAAAGGAATTTTTATTAAACGTTAAAGAAGTTTAGCTGCCTAGAAACTAAACGTTTTGAGGTTATGATAGGTGATTGAATAATATGGTGATGTGGAGGTATATATAGTTAAGCGGTGATGCGGAGGTACATTTACTAATATGGTGATGCAGAGGTATGAGTATGTAATTGGTGATGTGGAGGTATAATGAAAATAAAAGAAAATGATAAACAATGAATGAAACAAAAGTTGAGAATTGTATGTTGAATGGGTCTTGTGCCAAATTGCTAATGCGAAAGTGCTTGCCTAACTGATAGCCTGAGATTGCTAATGTGGGAATGTTCGCCTAATTGATAGCACTGTTTCTTACCATGATGCCAAGATATCCTAATTGACATGGGTTCGCCCATGATGATAATTGTGCCTGACTGACACCGTAAAGATTCCATATTTGGGGTTCACCCCGAGTAACGTCGGGTTGCGGGTAGACAACCGACGCATGAGCTCATGACCTGCGTTAGAGATAGACATGCATCATGTTGTTTGCACGTTTGTATTTGATTGTGTTTGCTTGTATTACTTCTCTGTGATTGTGCTGTTTGACTTGTTTGTATGTTGATTTGGATCTCTACTTGCACTATTAGTTTGCGAATGTTTTGAGGTGTTTAAGAATTGTTGTGATTGTTGAGAATTAATTATGTGGCTGAGAAATAGCTAAGATGACAAGTTTTATGAACGAGATTTTGTTTTAAACTCAGAAATTTAAAGAAAGTGTTTAGTTATCTAAAGTAAAATTTAAAAGTATTTTCTAGGTTGGAGAATATGTGATCTGTTCTCACCCCAAAATCTTCCACCCTTTTAGTGACACAGGTTCGAAAACTCAGTTTGAAGCTGTGGGCGGTTATTAGACTTATTTACGAATTAAGTTTATGAGTTGAGTTGCTTTCATAGAATTTCCTCGCCTTTGTTGTTTAAGATTTTATTTTATCCAGAGGGATAGGTATTGTACTCGAGTTTTATATTAAATTTGTTTGTATAGTATTTATTATTAGTAGTAATTATGTGATCATTATTACTTGGTGGTCTTGGATATGATTTTGATTAGTAGAAAACAAAATTTTTCGGCATTTTCTTAAAAATTGAAATGCGACATCGAACTAAAGGCTCAGTATCAAATAGTAAATAAGGAAAGTAGGTTAGTAACACCTTACTTTTGGTATGATCATGACGTACTGGAAGTTAGGTTGTTACAATTCTGGCCAAAAACACCTAATCTACACAGTCTTTTCCTTGTATTCACCCTACCAACCAGTACTAAGTAAACAACTCAACCCTTGGTGGGGCGCATTCTCTCCAAATAGTACTAGTGAAGCTATAGCTTGTGATATCCGTGGAAAGTACCTCTGTCTGCAATACCTTCACAAAGGAATTAGTGGAATAAACACCTTTTTTTTTATCAAATTTCCATATCACTCTGTCCCCTCTCTCAGTTGTCAGTTTCACTAATTGCAGAACCGCATGAAGCTAGTTTACTAGTTCTAGCTCCCATTGAAATAACTCTCGTCGCCACTGAAAATTCTAAATCCACTCTAACCCATCCCAGAACCCACAATCTCCTATGACAGACCCTTGAAGATTTGAGACCGAGAAAAGTCTTGAAAAAGTAACTTTCAGAACACCACAAGGTAACCAGCTATCCTCTCGGAAGCGGATTATCCTGCCATCCCCTAGTTCCATAGCCAAGCCTTTGATCATATTCTCTCTCACTTGTGGCTCCTTGATTTGTAGTTGACAAATATCCTTCCAAGGACCCCCTATTGTAGGTACAAGCTGACAAATCATATCAGAAAGATTCATGTTATTACAGGAACATACAATTTTCTTCCAAAGTGGACAATCCTCTTTAAAAAATCTCCACCACCACCTGAACAGGAGCGCTGTATTCCGAATTACCGCATCACCAACTCCCAAACCTCCTGCCTTTTTGGGAGCCTGTACAAATTCCCATTTCACTAGAGGCATCCCGTCCCTCCCGTTCTCCTTACTCCACAAAAAGCGTCTCTGTAAGGATATTATTTTGTCTGCTACTGCCTTCGGCATTTTGTACAAGTTGAGATAGTAAATAGGCAGGCTATTAAGAACAGATTTAATGAGAACCAGCTTATCCGCTTTATTCAGAGACTTTACTTTCCATAGATTATCAATCACTGGTTTCCATGTCTTGTCCAGCCTCGGATTCGCCCCCAAAGAAATGCCAAGATATTTGACAGGTAAATACGCCTCTTTAGACTCCAACATTCGACACATCTGTCGTGTCCATCTTTGCTCACAATTAACCAGGATCAAGCTAAATTTGTCAAAATTAATACTCAGCCCTGACATCGTCTCAAAGCAGCGCAGCAACCACTTATAATTTCTTATCATCTCATCTTTAGAAGGGCAAAAAAGTATAGTATCATCTGCAAACTGTAAATGTGACAACTCAATGTTATCCCTTCCAACCAACAACAGAGTAATACGTCCATTCTGCACCGCCTCTCTAATCATCCTGTGTATAACATCCACAACAAGCACAAATAGAAAGGGAGAAAGAGGATACCCTTGTCGTAGACCCCTTTCCATTTTGAAGGGATTAGAGGGAGAGCCATTTATTAGGACCGACATAGACGCAGAACACATACACTCCTTTGTCCACTCCCTCCATCTACAGCCAAACCCCATCTTCTGCAAAACAATATCCACAAAACTCCACTTGACTCGATCATAAGCCTTTTGGAAGTCTAGTTTAATAATTGCCGAGCTCTTTTTCCTCAACTTCAGCCACTGCACTATTTCACATGCAATCAAAGCCCTATCATGTATCTTTCTACCTTGCACAAACGCACCCTGTGTTCCTCCTACCAACCCTGGCGTTATCTTCTGCATCCTTCGAACCAGGATCTTTGATATAACCTTATAAACACAACCAACCATACTAATTGGCCTAAGGTCCTTGATTTCTTTAGCTTTGACAAACTTTGGCGCCAAAGCCACCCAAGTAACATTCGCATCCTAGGTAAAACAGTTAACTGAAAGAATCCCATCACGGCTGCAGTAAACTCCCCACTAACATCCTCCCAATGCTTCTTAGTGAAATTCATATTATATCCATCACTGCTTGGTGCCTTAGTTGACTCACAATCCCAAACCGCATCCTTAATTTTCCCATTAGATGACATCCATTCCAACTCTGCTGCCTCCTCCTCCGTTATCATGGAACCTTATCACCGGTGAGGTCTCCTGATGATATAAATTCTTATAAAAGTCTCTGATAGTAACGTTAATCCTTACTTGATTTTTCACTATCCTCCCATGAATAAGTAAGGACTCAATCCCATTGTTTCTCCTTCGAGCTGAGGCTAGATTGTGAAAATAGTGGGTGTTCTTATCCATCCCTTGGCATGCCTGGATCGCGATATCTGCTTCCAATGTAACTCTTCTCTAATATACCATTTCTTATAAGAGCTCACCAGCGCCCTCTTTCTTGCTTCCACAGCTCCATCAACAACTCCATTGCTAACCATATCATCTACCTTCTTTATCTCTTATTCAATCTTCATAATTTTCATATCCATGTCCTTAAAATTCTCCTTATGCCATTTACCCAGCGGACCTTCAAAGCCTTCAGCTTGTCAATGAATTGTTTGTCGACCAAATTCCTCCACTCCTCCTTCACCATCCGCAAGAAACCCTCATGAGTAAGCCAAGCATCTAGACTTCGAAAAGGTCTCGGCCCCCCTCCCAATCTTGTGATATCCACAATCAATGGGACCCAGGCAAAGAAACAAAAAACATCAGGCGATTCAAGACAAGGGGAGATGGCTAATTCCGGGAATAGGATCTATCCCATACCCTTATTCTAGTATTCTACCTGCTCTGAAAACAATAGGCTGGAGAGAGGAGGAATATTCATCACAGTGGTCTGATAAACCTCTTGGACCTCCTCTAAGCCTTGTTTCAAGAAACTCTTTCAACCACTCCAAACTAACCAGAACTCTATCAATGCGGCTACACGACTGATCCTTAAACCATGTGAACATACAATCAGCAAGTGCAAGGTCCAAAAGCTCCATATCTTGAATCCAAAGTTTATAAAAGTTAATTTTTAAAAGATTACTTTTTAAAAAGTATAGCATTTATGTTTAATAAATTAAATTAAAAATTACTTTTAATAAACACAAGTAATAACAATTACGTTTGACACAATAACTTTTAAAATTAAAAAATAATATAAGAGACATAAATTTAAGCATTAAATTCAAAAATTAGTTAATATACGAGAATATATTAAACTTTTAAATTTTGAAAAGCACAAGCTAACTTTGAAAAATTCCACCTTAGGTGTGTAACACTCTAACTATCAAAATGTCACGCTTTCAACTGCCCCACTCTGATAGCTTGAGTATTACGACGACTCTTAAAATATTTAATATTGAAATATGAGCCTGTTTAAAACTTAAACCAAATTTTTCAAAAGACCGTTTAAAACAAAACATAAATCCATACTTACAACCATATACATACATATACATAGTATTAACTTTCAAGCTTTACATAAAACAAAATCCTATCCCTCTTACAAATGTGTAAAGATAAAGGCGAGGGAAACACATAATATCTAAAATAATACAATACATCATATAAATAAAAACGAAATAAACTCTTCGTGACTTCTTCGCCCATATCCTGAAAAGGAAACACCTGTAGGGGAGTGAGAACATTGTCCTCGAAAGGGTTCTCACTATAAGGTTACAGAATTGCTATAATAAAATATGTAAAATAGGAACTGTTTTCAGGGTACAGTGATCGATAGCCTCCTTATGTATCTTTTTAAAACCAAAGATTTATATTCAAAAATCTGAAATCCATTTTAAAAGAGAAAAATGTTAATTCTTCAAAAACCCTAAACTTTTTAAAAAGTTTTTTCCTAGACAGCATGAATGACCAAGCTGTTCCAAATATAGGTTCATTAACACATTATTTGGAATAAGAGATTTTGAAAGGAAAGAAAATGAAAGAGTAGAAAATGGAAGGAAAAGCCCATTTTCCATTGTTTGGATCAGAGAGGAAAATGAATGGAAAACAAAAAGTTACCATGGGGCCCATACAAATTTTTTCTTCTCAATGCTGCGAAGAAAACTACAAGAGAGAGCTAAACAATGTTGAAATTCCAAAGTTACCCTTTCACTAACAAAAAGCAAAATCCCTAACCCACACTCTCTGAAAAATTGATGTACTATTCTCCTATTTTGCCGGCGTCCTCAACAGAGCCACTGCAAGTTCCCACCGTCCTCAACATCACTAGCAGCTTCGTTGGCATCGTGAGAGCTCCACCGCGTCTTCATTCGTGTAAAGGGCAGACGAAGGTGATGTTCTTTAACACGCTCCCTCATAACACGGTGTTCTTCCATTGTGATGCGTAATTTTCCAGTCATTCTAGATAAAGACTATTCAAGAACTTTTGATTTCAATTGTTCTTTAGCTATGTTATCCTTAAAATATCCAAGCAATCGACTATCATCATTTATATGCTTTATCTTGCTCTCTACCGTGTCTTGGTGTGATCTCATTTCAAACTTCAATTTTGACTTTCCTAAAATAGTTATGTAGATACCCACAATAGTTAAAAGATACAAATAGCAAAACACAGTATGAAATAAATAAATTGAGATTTCAAGTTCATTATAAATTCATTTCAGAACCTTTCTTAGGAAATGAGGTCATTCAAAAATTAAAACTTAATTATTTGAATTTGACAAAGAAGGGACTAAATAACTATTAATTTGGAGTATTCAATGCAACAATATTTTGAATCAAATACTTTAGCAGTGTGATGTAAATCTTAGATATTTTGAAGGGTTATTTAGCCCTTTTGTAGTACTAGCAATTTAATACTATAATATACACTTAGATAAAATAACAAGGCTACTGAAAAGAACTTGAATTGCTAAAAAAAATCCATGTTAGCAATTTAATACTATAGTATACTTGTTTCTAACTTAAGGTTACTCAGTCAATAAACAAATACTATTTAAAAAGAGGGACAAGTTAGTATGGTGCAGCCATCAAATTAAAGACAGGGGGCCTACTTGAGTAAGGAAAACATGTTTTAGAACATTCTTTGTTAGGGAAGACTTTGCTGCTGCAAGCCTGGTTGTGGGACTACTCTGCCATACATCTATGAGCTTTTGATGGCCTTTGAATTTGTTTCGTTTTCCGGCTGCTATATACAGTACACATGTTTCTATTTGTTCTCAATTGCTCATGGGTAAAGTGTGTTTCCTCCTTGAAAAGTCTAAGAAATTTTAATTGCATACTTTATATTTAATTTTGTTAAATTTCAATCTATATGTATGTAGTGATAATTACCGTTGATAAATTCTAATTATATTCTTATTGTCTAAAAGTATAGATTAATTTCTGTGTTACATACTGATATTAGTATAGTATAATTATTAATAAACAAAGTTTTAAGGAGCTGGGAGTTTCAAATTTAAATTTTAATGTTCATAGAATATGTATACATGTTGCTCAGTTATGACAATCATTTATACATGTTTGATTTCTTAACTTTCTTTTTTATTTGTTTCCTTTTTTTGTATTGATTTCATTTCTTAATTATATCCTTCTTTTATTCCTTTTTTATCTGCACAAGAAAGCATTTGTGCAACACATTTTCAACTATTATTTTACATAATATACAAAATGCTGCGTTGGTTAAATTACTTTTTGGCCATCTAAATTATTAAGTGCTTTTAGTAGCCAAGTCCATTGAATTTTGGTGCTAATCCAATGCATTGAGTAATATATCATGTGATTTACAATTTTCGTTTATCATTTATGATAGTGAGCTTTGGAATCGAGTTTGGCATTTACAAATTTGCGATAAGTACCATATAACAAGGTATTTTTATATTGTGTAACGGGACACCATAATTTTATATAAAGCTTTAGTTTTAGTTTTTTGTTCCACAACAAATGAATTGCTAAAACGTGACCACATATGTTACTTTTTAGTTACGTTTATATTTGATATGTTTACTTTAAACATTATATTTTCATAGATGGATGGTGAGAATATTGAGGATACGAATGTAGAAGACAAAACGAACGTCATACCTGACTTAGGATTTCAAGTAAATCAAGTCACTTCTACTGACCTGTATCATCCTGAACCAATACAAATCTTAACTCATGTAAGGGAAGAGTTAGAAAAGAGACAACATATTTGTATCACATCTCTTTCATGTGTTACGGTGCATACGTTGTATTCTTTAGAATTTTTATCACAATATAGGCCTAGGCAAATCAGTTACGAAAACTTGGAAAGAGAAAATAGGCGTACGCAGTTAATGACACAGTTACTGACGTCTGAAAAATGCCGCGATGTCATACGTATGGGCCCTGAAGTGTTTAGGCAGTTATGTCAAAAGTTAAGAGGAACTGGTAGAGTAAAGGATTCAATTCGCTCTACCGTTGAGGAGCAAGTCGCTAAATTCCTACATATTATAGGGCATAATGTGAAAACTAGAACCATGTCTTTCTTCTTCCACTGCTCAGGGGAGACAATTAGTCGTCACTTTCACAATGTCCTACATGCTATTCTGTCGTTAGAGGGAGAGTTCTTCAAGCAACCATCTGGTGAAGATGCTCTTTATGAAATACATAATAGTAGTCGATTCTATCCGTTTTTTAAGGTACTAACTCTTTTAATTTAGTTAGTGTCATTTATGAAATTGTATATGAAATAATTACAAAACTGTTATGTGAATATGTCAATATACTTTTGAAACAAGGACTGCATTGGAGCCATAAATGGAACTCATAGTTGTGTGAAGGTATCAAGGGTGGAAGCCCCTCGTTTTTGGGGAAGAAAAGATCATCCAATACAAAATATTTTAGCTGCCTGTGGGTTTGATATGAAATTCACATATGTCTTGGCTGGTTGGGAAGGAACTACCTCTGACTCTAGAATTTTGAAAGATGCTTTAAGTAGGGAACATCCACTTTGAATACCCGAAGGTTTGTGATAGTGTTATTTATGAAGTTGTCTATATAAAGTTAAATTCATAGTCACAGTATACAATAGTTTAATTTGTGTGTGTAACTGGTGTAGGAAAATATTATCTAGGCGATGCTGGATTTATGCTAAAGCCTGGGATACTGACACCATATAGGGGTGTTCAGTATCACTTGAAAGAGTATTCAGTACGTGAGCCACAAAATCCCAAAGAATTATTCAACCACCGACATTCTTCATTAAGAAATGTCATCGAAAGATGTTTCAGAGTTCTAAAGAAAATATTCCCAATTATAGCCGGCGACACAGAACCTTATTATTCATTTGAAACTATGCAAGACATTTTTTTGGCATGTTGCATACTGCATAACTTTTTAATGGCTGTCGATGTTGATCAGTCTATAATTGATGCGGTTGATCGAGAATTGCTACAAGAACAAAGCATAGATAGATCACAATCAAATCAACCACGTGATGAGGAATATAGGCATGCATCGTTGTTAAGAGATAACATTGCATTCGAAATGTGGAATGTGTATCAATCATTATAGGTGATTATGTTTCTTATATGTGAATATGTATATATATGTATGTATAGTTTCCACTCAGAATTGTTTGATTGGATTTTTTTTTGAATTGTTACAGGTTACATAATGTCGAATAAAGGAAATAAAACAGCAGAAGCCAATCAACCTTCGAAAGACAATTTAAGATGGTCTGATGATATGGATGAAGTTTTGCTAAATGCATTAGCAGAGGAAGCATCGAAAGGTAATAGGCACAATGGCTCGTGGACAACTGAAGCATATGCCAATGTTGTGAAGACTTTGAGTATAGTAATAGGCCCTCACATAACAAAGAATCTAAAGAATAGAATGAAGACATTGAAAGATCATTTTGCTGAGGCATATGACTTATTTCATCACTTAAGTGGATTTGCATGGAATCCTGTAACTAGAAAGTTTGAAGCTGAAGAGGAAGTGTGGCAAGACTTCATTAAGATATCTTAAACTTTGCTATTATTACTTATACTATTGATGAAGTTAGTCAACGAATAATTTCAACACTTGTTTATGTAGGAGAAACCACAAGCAGAAAAATGGAAAAAAATGCAAATTAAGCATTATGATACTTTGAAGGAGTTGTTCGAAGCTGATAGAGCTACTGGTAAAGGGGCTGCTACGTCACGAGAAAGGATTCAAGAAATTGCTAGAGATCACATTGATTTGAATGACTCATTTGAAAACGTTGGATTTTCTGACATAGATGTTAATATGGGACATGATACCCCAACATTTTCTGCTAATTTAGATTCACCAAGTGGTCCTCATAGTCAACTAAATCAATTAGGTGGGACTTCAACGTCAAGAGGAACAAAGCGTAAGTCTCCTATGAATGATTTTTTGGAGGCACAATATGAAAAAGTTGCTTTGGGAATTACTACCATGGCCGATGCTGTCAAAGAGGGTACTTATCTGTCTAGCAAGCTACATGACGTAGCTCAGAGGCAGGTTGAATCAGCTGAGAGACAAGCTTCTGTGGCTGAGAGGCAAGTTTCGGTTGCCGAAAAGCAAGTCTCGTTAATTGAAAGATAAGTTGCAATTGCTGAAAAAGGGTTGGCTATTATGCAACAAAATAGGCCTCGCCTTTATAGCGAATTAGATGTATGGGATATGTTGACTGAATTGGGTCTGATAGGTTCAGCTCGGATGCAGTGTTATCAGTTTTTATGTGAAAATGAGCAGAAAAAACGCCAAATTTTTGGGATCCCACCTGAAATGCGATTGGATGCTCTTTTTCATTTCATGACAGCTGCTGGTGTTCGCTTAGGAGATATGGTACTTTCATAAAACATTAACCATTACAGGTATAACTTTTATACGCACTTAATTTCTGATTAATTTGAGGTTATTGCTTTCATTAATTGATTATGGGTTTCTGAGTGTCATATACTATGGGTATATCTTCATGTATTTAAAGAAGATATCATTTTCTGTTTTATTTATGTTAACCATGGTTGGAAATCACTTTATATATATACTTTGAGATTGATTAGTTGTTTAAATAGAATGACATCGATAAAATAGATTATCATGATCAACTCTGATCTTTGAATTAATTTGTCTTTGTTGTATATGCTCGTGCAGGAATCATAACTTGAAAATGTTTGGGAACAAGAAGTACACTGCTTAGTACAAGTAAAAATTGATCATGTGTTAATATTTTTGACTCGGAGAAATTTTATTTTTTTGAAGTAGATGGGTACAGATAGCTCAAGCTATGTAGAATTGATTTTTTGGAAGTAGGCAATATCGCTGACCATGAAGAATGACCCTTTTGAAAAGTGTTGTCTGATGATAAAATAGTACTCTCTAGGAGTTCTTTTGGTTATTACTTTTTTGGCGTTTTGTTATATGTTTATGAAAATTGTATATGATTTTTGGTCACACGTACTTAGAAAGAAATGCTACCTACTTTTGATAATATTTTATTTTGTAAATACAATTTAAATACATTAGTATATTATAATTTATATATAATATAAAGAAGGATATTAATGTAATTTCACTTGGTTATGATTTTCTTTCTTCTTACTTTTTCTTTCATCCAAGCACAAGAAAAATTTCCTTCTATTTTCTTTCCATCCATTTTCTCTTCATCCAAACAACATAAAAGAAAATCAACTTTTCCTTTCATTTTCTTTCCTTCCATTTTCTTTCTTTTCATTTTCTTTCTTCTCATTTTCTATCTTTCATCCAAACAAAGTGTAAGTCTATGCTGAAACAGATTAGTTTGTCATACTTTTCTAAACCAAAAACACAAACCAAACATGGCCTTCGGCCCATCTCATAATCAACCACGATCTTAAGCCCAAGTAACTCAATCAACAACTAATTCACCACAATCCAACTAATTTTCGGTCACAAACACAAGTAAGAAGGTTCAAACACAATCAAGCAGTTATATCAAATAGAGCAATTAGTACTTAAACATAATTATTCACATAAGCAAACCAAATACAATATGCAGACCCAAATAATGTCATATAAATGCATATGATGCATACCTGTCCTATTGACCATGAGCTCACACGTTGGTTAGGTTGCCAGACTCGACTCGGATATGCAGGATTAAACCACCATCCTTATCCGTAGGTTCCATAAATAAGCAGAATTAAACCACCATCCTTGTTCGGAACACGCAAGCGGGATTAAACCACCGTCTTTGCCAAACAATTTATCAATGTGTGAGCGGGATAAAACCACCATTCTCACTGTAGGCGGGATAAAACCACCATCCTTACATAACGGTTTACGCACTGAGCAAGCGGGATTATACCACTATCCTTACCAGGCCAAAAACCCTCATCATATTCTCAGTGATATCACAATCAATCAAACTCAAAATCTTATTTCAATAATCATTCTTGACTCACTTACTTTCAAATTACAAACGTAAGTTTACATCTTGCCAAGAACCACATTTCCCAAGTAAATTTTCTTTTCAAAACTTCCAAGCAACTTCAAAACCAAGCCAAATTTAAAATCTCTTTTGAAAGACTCAAAATCATTCATTTTTAAACCATTCACTCCATCACTTTAAAATCAAAAGTTATTAATTAAAACCCATAGCAAGATCTCATGACTTTAGGAAAGAATAACTTACCTCATTTCTTAAATTCTTTAAAAATCTTCGAAATCATAGTTACTTAAATTGAAATCAATTAAAATGGAGATTTAAAATCAAAACCAAGGCATGTAAGCCAAAAGTTCTAAAACAATTTCAAAACCAAAATTATTTAAGCCCAAAAATCAATTTCATTTCATTCTTAAATCGGAAACCTTCCCAAAGGCTCGGAATCATTTAGTCAACATTTTAAAGAATACTTCAAAGGTGATACAAATTTAATTAATCAAAGTTCAATATCTTTTAAAATCCGCTAAAACCCTTCTAAAGGTACTTCTTTAACCAAACTTTAAAATAGTGACGGATGCAGAAAATTTTAATAGTGGGGGCGAAATATATATAACATTCTAATAATTTTTATAATAAAAATATTATGTTTACATAAAACATTAGCTATCAAATTATCTATTATAAATTTGTGTATAAATACATATATTATTTAACTTATTTTTAATATGTATTTTGTATTTCAAATTTATATTTTAAAATTTATTCTGTACAAGTGATTATTTTATGTATACGTAGCATAATTATTATTATAATTATATTTTGTTATTGTACAATATGATTAGGTTTTAAAATATATAATTACAAATTAAAATATTAAAATAGTAATTTAAGTAATAACATATAATTTAAAATTTAATTTTTTATATTTCATCTTTTGAAACCTTGACAATATAAGTCTTTTTTTATATGTCGTTAAACAATCATTTAAAACTCAACTTTTATACAAATTAGCTCTTGATAATATTCATAGTTGAAAAAGTTCATTCAATTAGCGTAGTTATTATGAAGAAAACTAAAGATAATTTTAAAAGAAGAAACACAAATGGATAGATAATCTTCTTTCGAGTCGATTTCTAAGAAAGAACACCAATCCTATTTAAATTTGAAAATTGATCATTATAATAAATATCTAATATGAAATTCTCAAATTGGCTATCAAGTGTCGAAAGTTGAATAAAAAATTATTGTGGGATCAAATTTAATAATTTAGTGGGGACAAATAAATATTATTATTATATACTACTCAATAAAATTTCAAATTGTAGTAGGGGCGCTTGCTCCACTCTCACATGAGTGGATCCGTCCCTGCTTCAAAATATAGGTCCTTTCATATTTAAATCAATCTTAAAATATAAACTTTCCTTAAACAAATTAAACTCGAAACACCCATTTCTTAATAAATCAAGAATCAAATAATAAAACCTCTCAAATCTAATCCTTTTCCAAATCACATTTTAAAACAAAATCTTAATTTCATAAAAATTCAGTAGCATTTCCTCTAAAACTTGGACTTGCCACCTTTTTCGGATTCCAACCAAACCATTCCGCAACCCCTTTCGCGGGTTCAAAACCAAATCAGTTTAAAATTAGACTAATTCCGAAAATTCATATCATTCTCATATTTCAAAATAAAAAAAACTCAAACTCAATTTATTTCAATAGACCAAACTTGTTTCCAAAACTTTAAAGAAATAATGCAGCAACCATCCATTTAACAAAATCAACCCACAATCCAATCAAACAACAATCATATTCATCTTAAAACAGCCGACAATACATAAGACTTATACAATCACTGAAAGTATATTTATCACATTAATATCCATTTATAACAATTCTAAATTATAAAATTGAGTTCTTTGAAAAACCCCTACCTCGTTTGCGACTCAATTACGCGACAAAACTCTGTTTTCTCTCGGCTCGCAACGGCGACAGCCACAACCTCAACTTCAAACCACTTTCATAGCAACTCTAATCGCCATATGTAATAACCGAAACTCAATCTTATAACAATTTACACCGCTAAAACTTCAGCTAAGATAACAGAACAGTGACAAAAAGGACTTTTCAAAATGGAAAGCTTACCGCAATTAAGAAGAAGCTGAACCAAGTAGCGGCAGGGCGGTTCAACGGTGGCAAGATGGCGACGGAGCACAAATCCTTGAACGACAGTGGCGCAGGCCACCGCTCCCCCTCTCCAAACTCGACGGTGACGCATGAAGCAGCACCCCTTCCACCTCTTCTTTGCGGCAACTCTAACGGCGGCAACATCAATGCCATCCTCCACCGCGTGCGCTTTCTCCCACTTTGTGTCTCTCTCTACTCGAACTCACTCACTCTCCTCTTCTGGTGTGCAATGGCAGCGACTGGTGGCAAGCTGGACACGTTGATGGCACGAGGACCGGCAATGATGATGGGCTCTGCGGCGGCAACACGACGCAACAATGGCGCGGTGGCAGTTGGTAGTGACACACTTGTGACGAAGACAACGTCGGCAAGGACTTCCGCGAAGATGTCGACAGAACAAAACGCAGCGTCTCCTATTCTCTTCGGCTCTCCTCCATTCCCTCACTTCCCCGATCCCCGTCTCTCTCCCCCCCTTTCTTTTTTTCTTTCTTTCTTCTCTGTTTCCATGTCTTTCTCTTCGTTCTCCCTTTTCTCTTATTTCCTTCTTTTTACTGTTGTATGTGTGATAAGGAAAATGTTAATGGCGGCTAGAGTTGGGTACGAGGGAATAGGGTTTTGTGTTAATTCTTAAGATTAGGATTTGATTTGGAGGCAATTTGAAATTAAGAATATTTTGGTAAATTCGGATTTAGTAAATCCTAAATCAAATTAGGTTATATTATATAAATTTAATCCTTCAAAATCACTTTGAAAATATTATTTAATTATCAATTTGTAAATTGGCTTTTAATCAAATATTGTAATTTAAAATTAGAGATAATATAATTTTTTTTTTATTTATAAAAATTAAAGTATTAAATCCTAAAATTTCAATTATTTAAATTAAGTCATATAAAATTTTTATTTTTTTATAACTGTTAAGTTGTATAATTTTAATATAGAAAATTATTTAATAATTGTAAGATTAAGTAAAATCTTTAATTTAATTATCAAAGCTTAATTTAATTACTTTTAATAAAATAATTTTTAAAATAAAGTTTTTAATGAATAAATAAATTAAAATTAACTCCTAATAATATTTTTTAAAAATTTTGGGTCTTACAAGTTGCTTTCAAAAGTACTCCGATCTTTTAAAAACTGCAAAAACAAATACATGATCTTTTTTATTTACCAAACACAAAATCAAAAACTTATACTTTTAAAAAATACAAACATCTATTTAAAAAATTCTATCAAACCAAATCTCAATGTTTTAGTACCTGACTGATAGTTATTCAATTGGTTTATTGATAGTTTTTTGCGCGATATTTACAAAAAGAAAACGTTACATAATTAAGTTATTTTAATAATTAAATTTAATTAAATTTATCTAATACTTTATTAACATAATAAATTAGTAGAATATTTTTTTAATTAAAAATGTTCACATTTAAAAACTTATATTTAAGTTAACACTAACTAATTTACTATTTTTCATCAAAATATTAGTAATTAAGATTCTATTTATAAAAACTAATAATCACCTGGTTCTCGCAAAGAGTAAATTGAATAGTTTATTTGTTTGGTTGAATTCTTAAAATGAAAGCCTGTATATGACTTTAAGATTAGTTTTACCTTTAGAAATATTGATAATTAAAATAAATAATGCTATATAACTAATAAAGAATTAATATTTGACCAACAACAGTATTTACAAACTTTTTATCATAAATCTTAATATTATATGATTTTTATTCTTATAAGTGAAACTGTTAAATATATAGTAAATAACAAACTTTATTTGTAACTAATTGATACTCTTTTTCATATCTACCAATAATTCAATAACCAAACACACTAATTCAAAACTAAATTTATATATTCAAAAGAAAAAAGAAAAAAGAAAAAGAAGTATCAACTGCATGGAGATACTACTCTATATACACCTAAGTTATACATGTGCAAAGTTATTTGAGTTAAACATCGGAATTTTTTTTACAAGTATTATGCGCGGTCTGTATATTTAAAAGATTGACAAATATTAAGAGACACATTAGAAAAAAAAGTAATATTTGTAATAAAAAAAATTGTTACAAAAAATTAGAATTTTAAAATAAAAAAATTTTGTAATAAAAAAAAGCTATTATAGTATATATTTTTTTATTATAAAATTTTGTTACAAAATATAACTTGATTTTGTAATATTTTTTTTAGTTACAAAAGTAAAATAATTATTTTGTAATAATTTTTTAATACAAATTACATGCATAATTTATCAAATTGTTTTTTTAATTAACTGATATATTAACTATTTTACTGAGCAAGTCAACATTCATATAATATGTAAAAATATACATAATTCAAACATGTTTCATTTAACTAAAATTGTTTTAAAATAAAATAACATTAGTGAGTTCATTGATTAGTTTTACAAGTTATATTTCTTGCACAAGTTCAACAAAAAGTTAAAAGTCTAACATAGATTAGTGTCTCTATGAATCAAAATATTCTTGAGCCCTCAAGGTAGCATATTGTCACCATTTTAGCACTCCTGTACATAAGAAAGACCGAAACAAAAAATTAGAAACAATATATAACACTAATTATAATTTTTTCCATTAACTTTTATCCAAAAATTTTAAAAAATTTTTGGCTGAATCTCCCCTAAAATTTGGATATTTCCACCGTCTACAATTCTAACAAAAACAACCAATTCCCTACTTATTTTTTCACCAATACACAACCAAATTTATCAAACCAAATAATAAGACATTTGTCATTTCTCAACCATGACACAAGTAAAATGTGATAAATTGATCCATATACAAATTAAACTATACTAATAATATATGAATCATCTAGGAATATGTATTTAAACCTTAAGCAATTTTAGGAGTACCTTTAATTGTCTAGTTTCTTTCGTTGTCAAACCACGTTATGAAAAAGTTTACAACAGCTTGTTGAGCTTCCAATTGAGCTTTCACTCGAACTAGGGGATGCCGGGCCTGGGGCTGGGGCTGTCGGGGCTGGAGCAGGGGCAGCTGGGGCTAGAGCAAGGGCTGATATTGTAGAACTAGATGCGGTAGCACTTGTCAACCTTCATAAGGCCATTATGTTATGCAATCTACAATAAAACTCGCAAAGATAACATTAAAAAAATGAAATAATAAAATATCTACATCATTTAATACACAATTACACAAAGAAAAGCACATCAAAACCTGTTTTAGAAATTACTAAGCTTAGTATCTTTCAATTTCCATAACTTTTATTACAAAACTTCAATTAAACTAAATTTTAATTTGGAGACTCCTAACTTATTTAGTAACAAGTGTGTCTTGGTTGCAATTCAATCACTATTCAATTTCAAGAGTTGCAAGCTTTGAAAGTTGATGCAAACTTTGCTGAAAACTAATTCTTTCCAGCTTTGATCACCAATTTTTAAAAATTCACAACTCCCAATCTTTAACTCCTAAAATTATGAAATTTTAGAGTAATAAATCAAGTTAATTAAAATTTAAAACAAAATTAGTTTCACTCCAAAACTCAACTCGAAGGAGTCGCAAGAAGACAAATAAGTTGCTGCTCTGTTTGAACTTTTTTGCTTGAGGACAGATTTATCGAACAAACTTTAAAAATTTGCCATAAATTGTACATTTAACGAAATTGCCTCAAAATTTCCAGTCCAGTTTTCTATATTCCCAAGTTTAATCCAGACTTAGTCCCATACAATTTCGATCATCACAAAATTAGTTATAACTTTTCAAAGTTTCTGACTTCGTTTAAAAGAAATGCAGAAAATAAGATTTTATAATTTAACTTTGAAAAATCATAATTAATTCTCTAGTTAATACGAAACCTTTTAAATATGAATCTTAGAAACCATACTTATTATAATTCACTTAAATTTTAATCTCATATTATTTCAATCACTATCAAATTGCTGGTCTGCTTTTCAAAATTGATGTTTATCTTAAAAACCAGATTCTCAACAAAAAGTTTAGCATTCTAAGTTTCAACTTTCAGTATCTCTCAAAATTAAATCTCAAGATAATCACCAACTAATAACACCACCATTACAATATATTTAATAACCAACTCAACAGTAATCAACCAATATAATCCATCAAATCTAGCATTCACAATAATTATTTGTCAAACAATTCACAATCCACATAATTAATCAATAACACTGAATCAACAATTTCAATCACATTTCACGGTCATAATTCAACATCCATATAATCAATTAATTACTCATGATAATTAAACCTATTTGTAGTTATTCAATAAACTTTATGGGCATTCTAAAATTAAAATAATTTAAGTTAAAGCCCATACCTCGGTGTTGTAATTGCATAATTTAACATAACAACTCCCTTCCCTTTTAGTTTCATGGCAGCAATGGCGACTCCCACGCAACCGGAACGGCAGAGGTATAGTCTTCATAGTAGTGACAGGGATTGTAGCAAAACAGAGGATTTAGATTGAATGGAAATTAAGAGTAATTACAACCCAGAATCAAAGTAGCAGTCTCAGACTCATCACAGCAGCTCCAACATTGGCTCTCGGTAGTAGAAGGTCGGTGGCACATTCTCTAGTGGCAATCGACAACGGCAGTAGCTTCAAAGGGGGACGGAATCACAAACCCTAATAATCAGAATGAAAACTAGAAGCAAGAACAGAACAAAAACAAAAAGCAAAACAAAACAGAAACTGTTCCGTGGATTACCTAAAACTGTAGGTCGATCTCGGACGAGATCTTCTGTATTGGTTGGAGCTGTTATGTCTGATTTGATGATGATGGCCGGAGCCGCCGTGTCCAACTTGTTGGACTTGGTGGTGGTGCTGATCCCTCGTCACCGGAGGGTGGTGGTACCTGCAAGGGATTCTGATGCTTAACTTAGCAAGGGTATTAAGTAGGTTTTTTGTAGAATCAGAGTATGAGTTATACTTGGGTGCTCCAGTGTATTTATAATGGTGTAGAGTGACCTTTCTGGAGATAAGATAGTTATCTTATCTTATCTTTGAGTGAAGTCATCTTATCTTTAAGAGAACCACCCTTATCTTTCCAGGCTTAGGCTACCTTTGGACTTGGGTCGTGTTCCTCTGTTTGGGCCCTTTTTGGGCTATCCTGGTGATTTGGCCGAGCTCTTTGAGAAGAGGTCGGTAATGGGCCAACCTTCTAAGAGGTCGGTCATGGGCCAACCTTCTAAGAGGTCGACCAACCAGGTCCTTTATAGCTCAAACCAATGCATGAACAGTGCCCCTGCTTGAGTTCGGACCTTTTCGTGAGATCGTGCTTTCAGAGCTTTGTTCTCTTTGGGGAAGTCGTGCTCAAGCATCCTGACTTTGAGTAGTTTCTCCTTATGCGAGTCTGGTATTGCCCTTTTTAGTTTGTTGAGAGGACTTTTCAGCCTTCTTCCGACTTGTTTGTCTTCACTGCTCGAGCTTTTTAGTCATAATCCAACAACTTTTTTAGGTAGTGTTCCGATGGGGAACCTTTTTATAGTTTGTTTGGATGACTTTTTAGCGCCGTTTTGACTTGTGATTTTGCCTTTTAAGTAGTGTCTTTTTTTCAAGACTTCGTACCTTTCAGCAAAGCATTCATGGCCTTTCTCTGGCCATTTGTGAGATGTCTTTGTCCTTTTTTATGGATCTTTGTAGAGTGTTAGTACTTTGTTTTCCGACCTCTTTTGATCACTTCTGGTTTTGTCCACTTTCTGCTTGGTCCAGGTGGTCCTTGGGGCTAACTTGTCCGACGACTTTTTAGTGTTCTCGTAGAACACTTTTTAGTCAGTCTGAACAATTTTGATAGCCTTGTCGTGGAGTCGTATCTTTTTGGGCAAAGTTGTGTCCTTTTTAGCGCACGCCCTTCGTTGGTCCGACTTCTCTTGTCGATCCTTCTTGAGTTATTTTTAGTGATCCAATTTTAGTCAGAGCTGGCCAGGCCTCAGCTATGGATTACTTTTTATAAATTTGTAACTTTTGATCGGCTTGGGCCGACTTCTTCATGTTGGTCCCTTCTAAGTTATTTCTAGTAATCCATTTTAAGTCAGGGCTGGCCAGGCCTCTTGCTATGGATTACTTTTTATAACTTTTTGTCGCTTTGGCTGGTTGGTCTGACTTCTTCATGTCGGTCCATCCTAAGTTATTTTTTAGCAATCTATTTTTTCTCAGACCTCGTCAGGCCTCTTTCTATGGATTACTTTTTATAACTTTTTGTTGCTTTGGTCGATTGGTCTGACTTCTTCATGTTAGTCTGTTCTATGTTATTTCTAGTAATCCATTTTTAGTCAGGGCTGGCCAGGCCTTAGCTATGGATTACTTTTTATAACTTTTGTAGCATTGATCGGGCGGTGAATTTGGCTTTCACCTTGCCAACCTTGTCGTAATCGGACGATGAATTTGGTTTTCATTTTGCCGACCTGTAGCTTTGTCGTGATCGGGCGGTGAATTTGGTTTCACCTTGCCGACCTGTAGCTTTGTCGTGATCGGGCGGTGAATTTGGTTATCATCTTGCCGACCTGTCGCTTTATCGTGATCGGGCAGTGAATTTGGTTTTCACCTTGCCGACCTGTCGTGATCGGGAGGTGAATTTGGCTTTCACCTTTGCCAACCTGTCGTAATCAGGCGTCTTGGTAGGAAACCTTTTAGGGATTCTACAAACTTTTAAACAATAAAATGAAGATATGAATAAGAGTGTGTACATGTTAGTGCTTACCCTTCCAGGTCGGGCAATCTTTTAGATCCCGGCCTGGCGCCCTTCTTAGATTGCAGGCATGCCATGACCTTGGTAGCTCTCATCTCTCGACGTCGGACACTTTGTGGTGACCTTTTCCCAGTACCTCTGAACAACTTAGTTTGGTCCTTTCCAGTTGGCTGCTAGCTTCCCTTCTCCTGACTGATCTTAGGTCCATTCGACGCTTTAGTGCTTCCTCTCTAATCCGAGCTCTTTCTCGGAGTTCTGGAAGTAGGTCGAGCTCTTCCCTTTGAGTTTGGGAGTTTGGTATCTTCGTTGTTCTTGATTTGAGCCGTTTCTCATCTTCTTTTTTGCAGGTTAGTCGTTCTTTCTCTTTCTTTTGTTTTGACCTTTTGTTTGAGAGGTGTTCAAACTGTTTGGGTATAGATTGTCGATTTCTCTTCTTTGTGTTCTTGCCCTGTTATGCCTCTAAAGGGTGCCCTTGGACTTTCGTGTGAGTCATGGGGTTTCCCTTTTACTGCTGTATCTGACACTTGATGTTTTGCTGTTATTGTCCGAGTTGTTTGCTTATTTGCCCGAGTTGTTTGGTAGTAACCCCATTTTTCTTTTTCTTACTGCAGGAATAGTTGACCTATGTCTTCTTGCAAAAACATTGCTGAGATGTCTACTAAGATCCCGGATGGCATGTCTGACTGGCTGGATTCCATAGTTTTAATGTGTGTTACTATGGCTGACCTTGAGTACTGTGTGCGACTTTAGGAGGTTCCATAGAATTTGAAGGGATAGGGATGAGGAGAAGAATTATGAGTTGGTGTCGCCGGACCTAAGGAGAGGGTTTGTTTTCCTTCCTTGACTCCGGGGGAACGACCCTAACCTGATATGGTTAGGACCTTTGCTTCCTCCGAGATTGATGGATTTTGTAGCGTTTTTTTATGAGGCTTCTATTATTTCTCCTGGTTTGGTGTCGGCTAGTTTTGAATAGTGCATCAGCTCGGGCATTTTGTTTCTAAAGTATATGTCGGACCTCATATCCCCCAAATTCTCCAAGCTGTCGGTGCTGACTTAGTTTTGAAAGTGCATCAGCTCGGGCATTTTGTTTCTGAGGTACATGTCGGACCTTATATCCCCCGAATTGTCCGAGCTGTTGGTGCTAACTTAGTTTTGAAAGTGCATCAGCTCGGGCATTTTGTTTTCGAGGTACATGTCAGACCTTATATCCCCCGAATTGTCCATCATGTTCTCTGGTTTTGTCCAGGTATTTTTTCATGGTGGGATCCTTAGCTTGGTAGCTCCCTTCTATTTGTGAGGTGACTACTTGTGAATTACTGAACACGGTAAGCTTTTGAACTCCTACCTCCTTAGCCAGCCTTAAACCAGTCAGTAGTGCCTCGTATTCAGCTTGGTTTATTTAGCTTGATTTGGGTTCCCTGATCACTTTCTATAATTACACCTGTGCCACTCCCGATTTTGTTTGAAGAGTCATCCATGTAGAGATTCTATTTTGTGGGAGTTCCCGGGGTGTCAGTATACTCTGCAATGAAGTCGGCCAAACACTATGATTTGATGGCTGTCCGAACTTCATATCGAAGATCGAATTCGGATAACTCAACTGCCCACTATAGGATTCTTCCAGCTAAGTCTGTTTTTTGTAGGATGCTTTTATGGGCTGGTTGGTCCGAACTCTGATAGTGTGAGCTTGAAAATATGGGTGGAGTTGTCGAGAAGTGAGTATGAGGGCATAGGCAAACTTTTCTATCTTTTGATAGTTTAGTTCGGCCCCTTGTAGAGCCTTGATGGTGAAGTAGACGAGTTATGCCCACTTTCGTCTTCTCTAACTAGTAATGAGGCTATTACCCGACTTCCCACTACGAGGTATAATATGAGTTCTTCACTTTCCCTTGGTCGGGTAAGAATGGGTTGTTGCCCCAAGAATTTTTGAAATCTCGGAAGGCTTGTTTGCACCCTGTTGTCCTATTCAAATCTCTCTCCCTTCCTTAATATACCTCTTTGAGGTATCTTTTGCGAGATGATATAGAGATCCCTCCTTCTGCGAATCCTCCATTTATCATATGAACATGTCTCTCAGGGGTGTGAGGCGGATGTTCAACTCGTCTGACCTCTTTGGTGTGGGGTGGACGTTCTACTCGTCCGACCTCTTCGATATGAGGTGGACGTTCAACTCGTTCGACCTCTTACGTGTGAGGTGGACGTTCAACTCGTTCGAGCTCTTTGGTGTGAGGTGGACCTTCAACTTGTCCGAGCTCTTTGGTGTGAGGTGGACGTTCAACTCGTCCGACCTCTTTGGTGTAAGGTGGACCTTCAACTCGTCTGACCTCTTCGGTGTGAGGTGGACCTTCAACTCGTCCGACTTCTTTGGTTCATCTCGTCTGACCTCTTCGATGTGAGGTGGACGTTCAACTCGTCCGACTTCTTTGGTGTGAGGTGGACCTTCAACTCGTCCGACCTCTTCGGAGTGAGGTGGACCTTCAACTCGTCCGACCTCTTTGGTGTGAGGTGGATGTTCAACTTGTCCGACCTCTTCATCCCTTCTTCTCTTTCTCGGTTCGTCCACTTTATTGGATAAGAACCGATCTAGTCTCCCTTCTCGTGCTAATCTTTCTATGACATTCTTTAGGTCGAAGCACTCGTTGGTAGAATGTCCGTAGATTCGGTGGTATTCGCAATACTCTGACCGACTTCCTTTTCTTTTGTGTTTAATCGGGCAAGGAGGCAAGATCTTCTCAGTGTTGCATATCTCTTGTTAGGTATTCATAAAAGATAAGTTTCTCCATGGGTTGGTCTTCTTTCTTCCTGGATTCTTTATCCTTATCCCGTGGTGGGTTAGGAGAATCTGATTTTTGAGCTGTCTCCCAATCGGGAGTTCTCCTTCATATTGATATATTTTCCTGCCCTTTCTTGAACCTCATTTAGAGATGTTGGGTGCTTCTTGGATATTGAGTGGCTGAAAGGTCCTTCTCTTAGGCCATTGACGAGTCCCATGATGGCCACTTCTGTTGAAAGACTTTGTATGTCATGGCATGCTTTGTTGAATCTTTTCATGTAGCTACGAAGGCTTTCCCGATCACCTTGCTTAATTCCTAGTAAGCTCGGGGAGTGTTTTGTCCTTTTGGATGGAGAATCTGGCAAGGAATTTTTTGGCTAAGTCATCAAAACTTGTGATGGATCTAGGAGGCAAACTGTCGAACCACTTTATTGCTGTTTTTCTTAGGGTAGTCGGGAAGGCTTTGCATCGAATGGCGTACGAGGCGTCAGTGAGATACTTTCTGCTTCTGAAATTGCTGAGATGATGGCTTGGATCCGATGTACCGTCGTATGGAGTCATGTTGGGAGCTTTGAAGTCCTTTGGGACTTTAGTTTTCATGATCTTTGTGGGAGCTATCTTCGGGATCAGGCTGGATGGTTTTTGTTTTAAAGTCGGCTTCGAGCTTTAGGAGCTTGTCCTCCAATTCCTGGCGTCGCCTAGTTTCCCTCCGAAGGTCCCTCTCGGCTTCCCATTGATGTTCGGCCTCTTTTTCGAGCTGTTTTAGGCGATCTTGTTGAGCTTGAAGCACCTCCATGATTTCTATACTTGGCGAATTCTCGCCTTTGCATGGTTGAGAAGTATCGTTTGGTATAGTTTTCGCGTTCTTATACGGCGTCCTGTTTTCTAGATCAGAGTCGTGGTCATTGTCAAGGTTGTCCGCCATGATGATGGGATGACTTCCAGGTTCCCCGGCAACGGCGCCAATGTTCCGTGGGTTACCTAAAACTGTAAGTCGATCTCGGACAAGATCTTCTGTACTGGTCGGAACTGTTATGTCTGATTTGATGATGATTGTCGAAGCCGCTGTGTCCGACTTGTTGGACTTGGTAGTGGTGCTGATCCCTCGTCACCGGAGGGTGGTGGTACCTGCTAGGGACTACGATGCTTAAGTTAGCAAGGGTATTAAACAGGTTTTTTGTAGAATCAGAGTATGAGTTATACCTGGATGCTCTAGTGTATTTATAATGGTGTAGAGTGACCTTTCTGGAGATAAGATAGTTATATTATCTTATCTTATCTTTGAGTGAAATCATCTTATCTTTAAGGGAACCGCCCTTATCTTTCTAGGCTTGGGCTACCTTTGGACTTAGGTCGTGTTTCTCTGTTTGGGCTCTTTTTGGGCTCTCTTGGTGATTTGGCCGAGCTCTTTGAGAAGAGGTCGGTAATGGACCAACCTTCTAAGAGGTCGGCCAACCCGGTCCTTTATAACTCAAACCGATGCATGAATTGAAACCAAGAGCAAGAATGCTTGCCTCGGTTCATCTTCACAGTGGTGGCGAGCTCCCACGGCGGTGGCGAGGAGAACACCCACCAACGCGTCCTTTGACTCCCCCCTCTCTCTTGGCCAGTCGCAGATCTTCCGTTCTCTCTCCCCTCTGCGTGCGACGACGATGGCTACAACGATGGTGACAAGCCCTAGCGACGACAGCAATGAAGCACGACGGCGACAGTCTTAGGCGACGACGATGAAGATGGCTTCGTGCAGCTCCAATGGTAACGAAAACTTTGGGCAGCAACTCCGTTCGCGAGCTCTCCCTCTCACCCACATGACGACAACGGCGGCGACATTGGCACCCTTCCCAGCGCCATCCCTTCCCTTTCCCTCTCTTCTCCTTCCTCTTCTACTCTGATTTTCTCCTTTTCTATCTTTTTCCTGTTTTTCGTTTCCTTTCTTTCCCCTTTCTGAACATAGGTTTAGAGATTTAGGGTAATAAATTTAGGAATTTAGTAAAATTAGAGTTAGGAATTTAGTAAAATTAGAGTTTTATTTGGTAATTCTAGAGTTAAGATAAAATATATACAAGTAATATAATAATTGTATAAAATATTTGAAATAGAATGATAATTTAGGGTTCAAATATAATACTATAAAAATTAATTTCGGAACACATAATTTTATTAATTTATTAATGAGTTCAAATAATTATTTCTAATATAAATCATAAAATGAATATTCTAATCATTTTATAAAACACAGGTTAAACCTGAAATAACTATTGCCTATATTAAATTATATGACCTTTTATTATTTTTCTATTACTAAAACTTTAATTTTAATTTGTATAAAATAATTAATTATAATAGAAATTGTACATAACTATTAATTACCTTAAATTTAAAGTATTTATAAAAGTGTGATCTCTCATTTTTAAATAAAATTTTTAGATATATTCTCTTTTATTTCTATCTATGAAATAAATAATGCTAAAATAAAATTCAAAATTTTAAAAATTCAAATCTATTTTGTTAATCTTAAAAATTTGATTATTAATAAAAATTATGTATTATTTTTTAAAAGAATATAAAAATAATATTTACCATTTTTAAAAATTAATGAAAACAAACAATATGTAAAACATTTTATTTTTTGAAACAAAATAAAATTATTTTAAAAAAATACATACACAATTTTTTTTATTCTTAAAGTGTTTAATATTTTGAAAAAAATTGTTATAAAATACATTTATATTTTGTGACAAACAATTAACTTGTTATAAAAAATATTGAATTTTGTGAAAAATTAATTTTTTGTTACAAAATATTTCGAATTTTTGCAACTTCTTTTTTTTTGTTACAAAATATTATAATATTTTGTAACAAAACACCATCTCGTTACAAACAAAAACTAACGTAATTTATAACAAAAAAATCACGTTGTTACAAAATATTATCATGTTTTATAACAAAACATTATTCTTTTGTAGCAATTATCAATTATTATTACAAAAAATTATTTTTTTGTAAAATTTTATACAAAATTTTTGTTACAAATATTTCGTTTTCTTATAGTGACGTAACAATCTTCTATTCTTAGTATACGAGATATACCTTGGATATTTTTACAAAAAAATATAAAAATAAAGTGTTAATCCAAAATATTAACCTTTTAGTATTTCTCACTTAAAATTAAAATTATTGGTGCAAATAAATTGAAAAATATTACATGTTCATGACATGAAAAATAAAAAAGAGGAGAAAGATATACATAGATATAAATTAGACAATAAAAAAATGCTAAACAATCAATTTTTTTATTAAGTCTAACCAAATCAAAATTTATAATATGAGCATTTTTTCGTTTTCTTTCTCCTTTCTTTTATTATCATCTCCTCTTTTTCTACTTCTTGTCTTTTTTTTCTCTTCCTTTTTCATTATCATTATTACTATCATCATCATCTTTCTCTTCATTTTTTTATTTTCATAGGTATAAAAATATAAAAATTCTACACAAATAAGATAGAAAAAGGAATAAAAAAGAACAAAATAAACTGTAATATCAAGTTAAGAACTTTAAAGAATTTTAGTGTCAAAATTAAAAAATTTTATTTTAAAATTATAAAATATTTGCGTCCTGGTAAAAAAAATTTAACGGTTATTTTTCATGTGAAAGAAAAAATGTGTGTATCGTGTGCATATCTATGAGCAATTTTTGTTGGTTTAATTTTAAACTTAGTTAATAAAAATAATTAAATGTATAACTAATAGATTCAATTGATAAAATAGAGTACACATTAGATAAACGTGGACGATACAATTAACAGGTTAAATTAAAACAAGGAAAGACATCTGAGTGATAATGAACAAACATGCACTATATAAGATTTTCACCATTCATTCGGAAAGAAAAATGAAATTGAATTATATTGCATTGAAGGATCAGTTACGTTATTCATTCTTAACCATAATTAAAGTCGGAACCTGAGGCTCCAAAGTCGCTATCCTTTTCTAGCTTCCTTCTGTTTCGCTCTTTTCAGTTTCACTTTGATCACCTTTCGGTTTGTGCATCTCATAATTCTCCAATCATAATAATAATAGTAATAATAATCCATATCGATGGGGGAATCATCGTTGATGCACAAGATCCATGACTCTTCATCGGCATCGTCGTCGTCTAGCTCAGAGGATGAGAAGAGGCCGGCGTTGGCACGCCAAGCCGCCACTGTGAAGGCAAAGGCGAAGGAGAAGGCGATCCATTACAAGGCGGAGGTTAACCGCCTCTTCGGCCGCGAACAGCCCGTCCACAAGGTCTTGGGAGCTGGAAAGGGTAACTGATGACTAACTCAGATCCGATCCTAATATTTTGATGGATTAGCTGTTAAACAAATTTGTTGTACGTGGTGCAGCGGCTGATATATTTCTATGGAGGAACAAGAGAAGCTCAGGGATGGTACTTGGTGCCGGCACCATGTTGTGGTTCTTCTTCGAGAGAATGGAGTACCATCTCATCACTTTCATTTGCCATTTCCTCATTGTATCTCTCGCAGCTCTTTTCTTGTGGTCCAATGCTTCTGTCTTTATACACAAGTATGTATATATATATATGCCAATTCTTTCTCTTTCTTTCTTATAATGAACTCTATTTTAATTTCTTCAAATAATTAAGTAGGGCTCCCGTGCAAGTTCCACAAGTTGCAATCCCCGAGGATTGCCTTATTCACATAGTCAAAGCTCTGAGATTTGAAATTAACAGAGCCTTCCTTCTTCTCCGAGAAATTGGAACTGGCCGAGATATCAAAAAATTCCTTACCGTACGTAATTTATTCATTTCTCATTCAGATTAATTAATGCATTCTTCTATTCAAGCTTTCTCTATGCATGTCATATGCCATCCAGGTTGTTGGTATATTGTGGCTCATCTCACTTGTTGGGAGCTGCTTCAACTTCCTCACCTTGTTTTACTTATGTACGTTAATTATCGAGACACTCCTTTCACGCATTATTTGCTCCTACATATATATGGTAATTAATATTCTGAATGAATGATACACAGGCTTTCTATTACTGTTCACATTGCCACTGGTGTATGAGAAAAATGAAGACCAGATTGATGCACTAGCAGAGAAGGCAATGATTGAGATCAAGAAGCAATATGCGGTGCTAGATGCTAAGGTCTTGAGCCAGATACCAGTGGCCGGGTTCAAAAAGGATTAATTCATTACAATAATAACATATATATTTCTTCTAAGTTTCTCTCACTTCATACTGTCTTCAGATCCCAAATTTTTTTTCAGGATTTATTTTCGGAGGATTGTCTTGAATTCATTCTGTATTAGTTATCTTATATAAATTAAATGTGAAGGTTAATTATATGACATGGCAACGGTACAATTAACCACCTAGCTAGCTAATCGCTAATAGCCTTTGCCCATGTAGGTAATGTAAGAGCATGTCATTATATATCCAGGCCCAGGATAACGAAATTCCTATTGTTTTTGTTTGTCTAAAGGGAGAGGAATAAAAATAAAATTAAAAGAAAAATTAATACTAGGTGCTGATGCTCTATAATATATTTTAACTTGCCATGTTGTATATTCGAGATAGATGGCGTTATCATTTCCTCCGTTTTCTTAATAACTCACATGATACCAGCCACTCTAAAGTAGCTCTCTTCTTAAAAATTGATTTTATCTATTTCATTCTTATATATAACATGAAAATGACAATAGTGGGAAGGTTATTCTACTAGAAGTCTCTGGTACGAGTCATGAGATGGATCGAAAATTTGCGAGTCGAAACGGTTGTCGAATCGTCTTGGAACAGCAAGATGGTAGAGGTATAAGGTGTATGGGATAAGTGAGTACCTCTAACTCCCCTTTATATATAGAAAACGGTGACCATTTTGAGAAAGAATCCGAATAAGGCTGGCAATTCATACCCTACCCGCGGGTACCTAACCCGGTCCAACCCGTTCGGGTAGGATAGGCTACCCTACCCACTGCGGGTAGGGTACGGATTTAGGGTGTACCCTACCCTACTCTACCCGCACCTCATATATAACACATAATTTATAGAAATCTCTCTATATAGTGAAGGAAGTGAGAATTGAACCCATAACATCTCTTATGTAATGATTTATAATAAGTGAACAACCACTAAACTAGTTAATTAATTTAGTAATTTAGAGCATTAGTTTTTTATTTTTTATGTTATTAATACGTATAAAATTCGAAATAATTGAATTTTATATATACTTTGAAAAAATTTGATATTTCTGCGGGTAGGGTAGGGTTTAGAATTTTAAGGTGCGGGTAGGGTTAGGGTTGAGAGATTCTCAACCCGCGGGTAGGATAGGTAGAGTTTTAATAAAATTTTCAATCCGCGGGTAGGATTAGGGTAGGATTTGGATCCTATCCTACCCTACCCATTGCCAGCCCTAGATTCGAAGATCGAATCCGAAACAATTATCTATATTATTTTCGCTATTGAAGATTAGATGACAATGTAGGAAGTCAATAGAAGAGCTGAGAGGCGGAGAGTGTAGACTGTGGAGGATATCGTAGGGGAGAAGAACGGCATAAGAGAATAAAATAAAGTCAATTGAGGTTATCTATATTATTTTCACAATTGAAGGTTATCTATAAGTTTATTTATAAAAGATAAAAGTGAGTATTTTTGTTTAAAAAGAATGCGAGTGATACAATTTTTTATATCAAGTTGTGAAAGTTACGTTATCGAATTTCCTATATACAAATATAGACCATGAAAAAAATTGTGCAAGAGTAGGCTCAGATTAATTTTGCAATATATAGGGTGCCCGTGTATGTAAATAGCATGTTAATGTTGAAATACTTTGCCAAATACGAACGTTCTCCTCCCGCGGCTCTAGTAGTTTGGCCAACAATTAGTTGCAACCATGTCCCAGACTCCCAGTGTCGAGATCGCACACCCCATTTCACAAACGTATAATAATGCTATATGACCAATAAATTAGAACATTAATATAATATTGATCCCTATTTGATTTGTTTGTGTGTATTAGTCTATGATTGTTCTTAATATACTACTATATTAGTCGCGAACTATTTGTACGCATGAATTCATGTGCAGTTATTAAATAAAAATTTGATATTAGACCTAGGTTTTTGTTTTTTGAAAAAAAAAAATTCATACACCGAATATTCTTGATACTTTATAAAAGTACAGTTATTATTTATTAATTGTGTACTAAAATTATTTTTTAATTAACAAAACAAAAAGAATACATGTTTAATTATTAAAAAAATACTAATATCAAAACAATATTTATTATAAAAGATATAAATATAAAGATGTTATTTTTTGAACATTCATTTATTCATCTTCGTAAAAAATATAATACACTTAACATAAATTTCATCAAATTTAAAATATAAAAAGATCACCCTTTTTCAAATATATTTAAAAAAATTACATAAAAATTTTCTAAAATTTTTTGAAAATACTCTTTGTATTTTGGATATTTTAGATCTTTTAATAGATAAAAAAATTACATTTTTAGTTGTCTTTTCATTGTTGATAATTAAAATTTTTTAAATAATTATTTAATTAAAAAGTCAAAATAGCTAACTATTCTCAACTTTTAACTTCTCATTATTCGTTAACTATTAGCTGACAGAATTCATCATCTGGAGCCATCACTTGCCAAGTTGCCATAATTCGACTCTTCACCTCGTGTGGCAAGGGCATCTGCAACCCCATTGGCACTTCTTTGGATCAAATTGATTGAACCTCATAGACCAAGGCTGACGATGTTTCATGCCAAAAATCTTCCCGCTAATATCTCTCTCTCAATGATCTAAAGGCACCCTCCAATGGCCAAGTCTATGACCTTGTATTTTCTTACATCTTTGGTAATGCCCATAACCTAGAAACTGGTCCTCCTTCTGAATCACTATCACTGTCTGAGGAAGATGTCAAGGATAGAGAATCATCAAGAACATATTCCACAACCTGCAATTAATAGGTGTACATTCGTTAATATATAAGGTTATATATATCAACTTTGCAAAATACCAGCCAACTTTAAAAAGAATTGGTACTTTCAGAAACATCTTTAGCTTTTTAAAGTTAAAACTTAGAAGCACAAAAAGTTTGGTCTTACTATAATGCCAATGAGATTATGGCTAAACAATGCAGTACAAACCTGGAATGGTGTTACAGGCTTGATTTCCTGAACTTCGGAGATCATTCCGCTATGTACATTGGGGCATTTTGAGTTATTTAGCCAAACTACTGTTCTGCAGTTTACACAGTATCCGCGATTGGTTGTTAATTTCTTTGCCAATGCTCCTGCATCGGAGTAGACTGATTAACATAAGAAGAAAATATGAGGATTTGTGTTTATCTTAATGAGAGAAGAGAAAGAGTAGCTTCTTCATAGTGTGACAAAACATGACTGCGGAAAAGTAATGAAATGAAACTCATTACTCCTGACAATATCTGAAGGTAAAGGATAAAAACATGAAGAATGCTAGAGGGCCATCAAAATTTATAATTTTTGTTCATCACTTGGCAATCAATGTTTAAAAGTATGGGATAAAGTATGTTGTTGGATTACTAAATTAAAGGAATTGACTTGATGGCTAAAGACAATAAATTCTTATGATCCCCTATCATTTCTCTATAAACATTTTACAATTCGAGTAAAATTACATTGCATAGTGGGAAATAAATAAACACTTGGTTAATTGGTTTACCCGTGTATGCTCTATTGACTGCCTCTTTCCAGTCAGTAATGCTTTTGGTATCTGTGAGATCCTGCAGATGCCTCTTATTACGATCTTCAACCCTATTTATAAGCTGCTGTTTAGCAGCATTGCCATATAGCGCAACATACTGCAACTCCCATAGATGATTATCATTTGCAGCTAAGTTCCATGACCTGAAAAATGCAATATCATGTATCCATGAGTTAACAGTGAAGCAATATTGATGATAAATTTAATTTCCAGACTAAGCAAACAAAAAGATATCAATATCATTGGTAGTTATTGTTTCAGGAATGACATGCTCAATCACCAAGATGAATGATACATGACGAGTTGATGCAATATATGTCATGAAGGTAGGAGAAAAAAAGTATTACCAGCAGACTAACCCCACCGAGACCAAAGATTGCATATCGAGAAAACTGAAAATGTGCACCAGAACATCATGCGGCAGTTGGAACGAATCTGAATTACAGGATGGGGAAAGCTTCATAAAGACATTAATTGTTTTCATTCTTCAATGGAATAAACAAAGCTGTTTTGCAATGTAATCTGACCTTTTTCTTCCTGATGCTGAGGTTTGCTGCGCCTCTTATGAGCAACCATGGCGAGCTTAAATTCTTTTACAGCCATATTCCTTTTTTGCTTTGGCAGTGCAGCCTCTACACTCTGAAGAAGGAAATGGACTGCAGAAACGGCACTCTGAGTCTGTATTCTAGAATTAGAAGAGCAATAAAAAAAAATTATGATAATAATAATAATAAGAAGAAAAGAGATGAGAGAATGCCTTCTCTACTAATACAACTTTAATTCCCAACAGTATTGTTCGGTAACATTCAATAATAGTTCTCAATATCTTGGCAATTACATAAAAAATGTTATTCTTGAAAGCATAACAATAATCACCTGGGAAATTATAACAATAAACAACCTTTTTTCATTACAAAAGCACATACGAATTTCTCCATATTTTAACGAAAAATAAAAATATAAATTTCAAGAATTATCAGCTTGAACTTGTCTATCAAGTTGATATAAGAATACTATTGAAAATCATATATCCTGAATTCCATTCAATCTCACCAAGTACCAAAGTTTCAACTTGAATGAAAAGCAGAAGAAAATTAACAGAATTGATGGTGTTGACATACTGAGGAAGGAGGCGAAAGGCGGCGAGAGTGTCATGGAAGATGATGGATTGCAAATTCTTTGGGAATTGAATGTAAGCCTCCCTTAGAATGAACCCAATTTCTCTGCACGCAATCGGGTATCTGTAGATTTTTGGGAGAGACTCTCTCAGCCCCAATTTCTCGTACCTCTCTATTTGGCTTCTCATGTTCATGTTCTCTTCTCAATTGCAAGAATCAGACACAATCTTCTATGGTTCTGCTGAATTCGGGGACGACCTTCTTAGGGTTCCCGTTTCGCAATCGAAATCTACCGCCTTTTCTACGTTTCCATGAACGGCTATGATTTTACTAAACTCAAAATTGGAAGATTTTTTTATTTTTTTTAAAAGGTGTAAATAACTAAATATAATATTTTTCCTTCCTTTTTCAGCTAGGGGTGAGCACGGGTCGGTTTGGTTCGAGTTTATGATAAAATTAAAATCGAACCGATCGAAATGTAATTGGTTTAGTTTGGATCAGATTTATGATTTTTTGTACATGTATCCGAACCAAACCAAATCGATTAAGAATGAATTGGTTCGGTTCGGATAATTGAGTACCCGATGATTTTGAAATTGATAAAAAAAACCAAATTTTTATCTTAAAAATTCAACAAGTATAATAAACATGTAACATCAGTAAAAATAATTTAAACATGTTAAACACTAAATATATTAAAAACTAAACTTATTAAAATCCAAACATGTTAATAGTGAATAATTATTGTCTAATAGAAAAGTCATATATATTTCTTATTTTTTATTTAATTAGTATATGATCGAATTCGCGAGTTGGTTCGGATTTCGCACCCCGAGAACTGATACCCAAACTAATTACTAATAAAAGTCATCGGTTTAGTTCGAATTGAACCTAATTACCCGTTGATTCCAAAATCAACTTAATTGGTTCGGTTCAGATTCAGACGGGTAATCAGGTACCCGCTACTCGTGCTTATCCCTAAACGTGGCTTAAGAAAAAGGGCGGGAAATTAACTTACAGAGCATTGCATTATTGTCTTCCTTAATGGCACCCAAGCTAAAATGGAATACTTGTGGAACCAAGTGCTGAAAGTTTGAGCACTATTCATATTTAAAGCTTGGAGAACTATTCATTTTTAAAGGATGGATCTTAACAGCTATGTTGTTATTTGTTTACTTTTATCGTTGAGCGTGTTTATTTAATATTTATTCACAGAAAACTAGAAAAAGTATAGGTAATCAATAACTTTTTTAAACAATATCAATAATAGATCTTAAAATTGACTCAATTCAAGTAAAACATTATACATTCCAAATTATTAGCATAAATCTTAATATTAGAATAACCATCACACACCTAATGAATTAAACATCTAATATATCTATTGTTCACATTGTTTAATATTTTCATTATCTATCTTCATTTTTCCTTTACTAATTTATTATATGAAGATATAATAGTTCAGACATTTCTATTTAATTTAACATGATAGGATTTGGTTGAAATGCATTTATTGATGTACAAAATACTACTATATAACGTTGTTCTTCATTGTTAATACATACATAATGCACATGGTGCTCCTACACTTAAAAACGGCACCGCATGACACAGAATATAGATCCCTAGAGAGTACATGTGGTGAATGATCACTGGTTTGCAGAGAACCCACACACAAACCGAGAACCCTCTACCAAATTTGATGCATATATATTCTCCAATAGCTCCTTGATTTGATGCTACAGTTGAGCATCTTTGAGTTGAATTTCTCATGCTGAAGAGTTATTTGTATTCCCCTATTCCAAGTTATGCACTCACTGGCTTTACCACTATCTATAGGAAATAAGTGAGTTGCTCTTTCTTCCTTGAACCTCCTTCTCCATACAAATCATTCCACTGCTTCAGCTCGCTCATTATTGATCCTTCTGCAGCAAAACTTGCAGCCACCTGCATTTGCAGTTGCACTTACATCTATCAGACAATTTCTAACCTATGTGATGCCAAGAAAGTGAGTGAAAAATGATCAGTATGCCATACCTGATTCTTTGCCTTTCTAATGTCTTCCATGGTCAAAGGCCTCAGGGTAACTGATTGACCTTTTTTATCCTCTGTAGCATTGGACATATCTTCTGAGATTTGGCCTTGTGCCGCTTTCTTCTTCCGTTCCTGAAATAAGGTGCAATGGGGTTATTACTTATCAGCTAAGCACAGCACACAGAAAATACTTATTGAGAAGTGAGTTGGCAGCTACCACTTCCTTCATGGTCTCCTGCTTGAGTAGCTCCCTAACAGGCCGATAAGCCGCTGTCATGCACAAATTCTGTTCCCAGAAATGATTAAGGTCAATAGATTGTCCTAAAATCAAACAAATTAGAGTCACCAACTAACAAGAAGACAAACCTTAAGATCACTCCCGCTATATCCTTCCGTCATAGCTGCAACCTCTTTGAAGTCTATATTTTCATGTTTTTCCTTGCTTAGAAGAGTTTTCAAGATGCCTTCCCGGTTTTCAGCAGATGGAAGACCAACCATAATCCTGCGCTCGAACCGTCTTATAATAGCCTCATCGAGATCAAATGGCCTGTTGGTTGCAGCAAGAACCAGAATCTGCTCACTAGGCTTTGTCAATAGTCCGTCCCAATGAGTCATGAATTCATTTTTAATCTTCCTCATTGCCTCGTGCTCTCCGGCTCTGTTACGCTGCCCAAGCATGCTATCAACCTCGTCAACAAAAATAATAGTTGGAGCAACCTTTGCTGCAAGCGTGAACAAAGCTCGAACATTCTTCTCATCTTCCCCAAACCACTTTGAAGTTATGGTGGACATTGACACATTAATGAAACTTGCACCTGCTTCATTTGCAATCGCCTTTGCAAGCATTGTTTTTCCTGTACCAGGAGGCCCGAAAAGCAATATACCTCTACAAGGCTTTAGAAGGCCACCTTTGAAGAGGTCTGGTCTTCTAAGGGGAAGCATCACCGCCTCTTGAAGTGATTCTTTAATCTCATCCAATGCACCAATGTCTCCAAATGTAACCCCTATCTCATTTGCAGGTATCACCTCTGGTCTTATTCGCTTCTCGAACTCATTGTCCGGAGGAGGTTCCTGTAAGCATGCAATTCATTGAGAAAAAAACAACTAGTTTCCAAGTAGCTAGCTATTAAGATATTTGATCATACAGCTGCTTTTGCAGGAGTGCTATTCTCTCCATCCTTCTTTGTTACTGGGTTAGATTTCTCTCCCTCGCTTTTTTCAGGTGCTTGGGCATCGCTCTTTGTATCATTCTTTGCACCACTACCATCTTCTCCCGCATCATCCTACCAAATCAATGAATACAAGTATGTAACCAATAATCCTGGATTATTCTTTGAACCACTATCTATGAATATAGATGTGAAACGAACCTTGGTCTCATTAGTCTTTGTATTATCCTTTCCACTGACTTTGCCTTCCTGGAACAGATTCAGCGCCTGACACAGACTGCGCGGATCCAATATCAGTGATGAGAAGGAAGAGCTTTCTTTCCTTTCAAAGGACCATTGATCAGTAATAGCATACTTACCTCTTAGCCGATACAACTAGCTTTCCGTTCCGGTATTGTGGATCCTTGGTATTCATCAAATGATAGGAAACTGCAGATGCCACGACTTCCTCAATGTAGTTACTGAGTAGCATAGTGTCAGAGTGGCAGATTGAATGCAAGTCATCACAATCGATGCCACTTGTTGATAGAACTTCAGCAATGTGGTTTCTGTTATCTTGAAACTGAAATACTTTCATGTCCTCTTCCAGTTGGGCTTTCCAGTTGCCAGATTGAGTCTCATCTTCAGGGGGTTTGATCTCAATGTTGTAAGGAAATAATATACCTAGCCGTTCATCAACTTCTTTACAGCAATCTGAATCCACCACTTGGGAACCAAGTATCAACACTGACCCTGTCAGTTTCTTCATTAGCCTTTGCAACATACTATACATCGTCGGCAATCGAAGGAATAGCTTATCAACATCCCTGATATATAGAACAATGGCACTAGTTTCTGAGACAGAAACCAAGACCTGCAAAAATTACATTAACATAAGTATTTAACACAATATAACCTCAGCTTTATAAGTAAGTTTTCAGTGATGAAATGACCTTGTAAAGTGACTTCACAAATAGCTTTTCATCAAAAGAAACATGGTTTGTTCGCTGCAAAGAACCTGTAAACCCAAAAAAAAAATGAGCAGTAAGAATCAGAACAACATTGTAACTTGATGAGTTAGCAACGAAACAGAGCACCATTTAATTAGCTGAATTACAAGTTTAAGGCTAAGGCATTGTTTTAGTTGCAGTATTATGAATATTGATGTATGGCATTACAAGTAAAAATAAAAGATGAATGTTTGAGAAGGAGGAGTATGACTAAAATATAGGAAATAAAGGCTAAAAGAACATTTTCTCTTTCAAGTATAACCTGAATCATTTGGACCAAACAGGGAGGTAGTTATATCAGATGAAGAAGAGGAAGTCCTTCGGAGCTTTGAAGCATTGTTAAAATTTTCATTTCCACCGCTACTTTGTCTATTTTCTTGTCCGCTACTACGATGTCGACGATGACTACCTGCATTGCAAATATCAATCAAGATACAGTGAAGTAGGAGTTACAAATATAAAGCTAGCAGCATCTAAGTAAAGTTCAAGAACGAAATAAGAGAGAAAAAATTTTAGAAACCTTGAGAACTTCTTCCTTCAGTACCTCTACTTTCGCATGCTGACGGGAGGAGTGAAAAGTTACTAAATAAACCAGTCATTCGCTCCATAGTTACCTCGGATAGGGACCTTTTCAAACACTATGAACACAAGCAAATGTGTTAGCAAAGTCTCACCATATAGATACACAGAAACAGTTCTTAATGCAGAGCACAATATACACAATACATAAATAAATAATGTAGTGCATGCAAAACTTACTGATTCTCTTCTAGAGCATCCATATTTGCTCTGCATCTGTATAACGGAAAAACAAAAGGTAGATGATATGCATTTCATAATTCAAAGCGAAAAAAGTGAGAATCTGTAAAAATAATCACCTTCAAAGAGAATTCAGTAATATCTAGCAGCAGCAACTTGGAATCAAAAAAGTGTGCTAAAGCTTTGACAAGCATTTGCTGGTAAATTTCTTCAAAAGTTTAAATGCAACTTGTGTTAGCCATGTCAAATCAACTTAAGAACCAGAAAGCTTTTGAATGATTGACAAGATAGAAGTTGAACATAATATACCTGCAGGTCCGGAGAGCAAAATAGCTCTGCTTACTGGTGAAAGGTTCCTCATGTGTTTGGAGAAGTGTTGTTGTTTTAAATGAACATATCCAGCACTTGTCAACAAAACTCGAGTTTTCTCACTGTCATTGCAGGCATCATTAACATTTGGCCCAATCAGGAAAATAATGTTAACCTCAATATATGGCTTTGAATATCAGCTAGCGCAACTCATGACATGCAACAACTCAAAAATTGGGTAAGCGAATATTTGTTCAAATAATATCATGAAAGTGACAACAAATTTCTTTCAGTTCTCATCTGTTGTTTTAACGCAATAGATATTCGAAAAAGCAACCAAAAGAACAACACATTGAAAAGCCGGATCGAGCTTGTGCCAACAGAACATTCATGATAGTTTGTGAGGTAGGGCTGGTGAACTTGATGGTGAAAACCTTGAGATAAATCTCAAAGATATATGAGAAGAACCCATCATGCAAAAAGCTAAATTTATAAACACCCGAGTATTCAAAGAAAATTACCATGAAATACGTATATAAAAGTGACGTGCCATTCTTCAAGGACAAAATGTGCAAGAAGCCAAATTTGAAAGAGAAAGATGCAGAGAGTGAATGAATAAATTACCTCAAGTAATAAGGGAACTCGTCAAAAGTGACCTTGCTGTTCTTTCCATCAATGATCTGCTTCTTGAGCTCCTGAACAATCTGTTCCCCAGGAAGCTCATCAGAGTCATGGCTCCCTCCTCCAACCCATTTCTGCCCTGAGCTCAATCCCAACCCAACACCCAACCCAACCCCAACAGTCAATGCAGACAACAGCACGTGCTTCTGTTCCATCACAACAACAAACAAATAAACACAACCAAAGACAGAGAAAAAGTTTGATTCTTTAGGACCCTTCCAATTGTTTCTCACCAAAGGGTATCAGAATTATTGATCAAGTTCATATATTGATGAAGGCATATTTGGATATTGGAGGAAATGTTGGGGACAAGAAAAGTATGTATGCATGCATGTAAGGGGAAGAAGATAATAGATAGATATGTCCGAGGAGAACGTTGGTGTGAGGGATTTGTGGCTCGTGCTATATATAGCTTCCAATGCTATCACCGTTAAATTATACGTTGCCGGGAACCAAATACCACAATGTCTTTAAAAGTAACTAAATAATAATAATAATAAAGGAAAAAAAAAATGGAAGGATCAATTCTTGCTACTTTCCTAAATTCCTGTTTACTGATTTTTAGGTCTCACAATAAACTAATAAAGTGCTGATCACTGCGCACAGGCGTGTTGGTACCACCAAAATTGGACGAGTTTCTATAGTTATTAGTTACATTGTTAGGTACAGTATCTTTTCTCCTACTGCTAATACCATCTTTTATTTTATTGAGAACATTGATTAGCATTTACAGAATCATTAAATACATAATAAAAATATTATAGTATATTTTTGTATAAATATATATATTATTTAATTTATTTTAATTATATATTTTGTATCTTAATATATATTTTATATGAATGTTTGAGATAATACTCAATTTGATTCTGAATTTGCGACAGACCTCAATTTAATTATAAAGTTTTAATTGTATTGTTTAGTTTTTAAATTTTAGTAACGTGACTTATTTTAGTCTTTAGAATGATTTTCGATGCACAGACATAATGGAATTAAAAATAATATTGCAAGTAGTGTTTATTAAATTTTTTTTTCTAAAAACAAGTGTTAAGAAGTTTCTTTTACTATTTAATTGTCAAAACTAAAACAGTTTTAACTTAAAAATTCTAATATAATATTTGATTGTTTATGTCATATTTTTATTAATATTTATATTTTAAAAATTAATTTAAGTCATGCTTATAAAATTTAAGAATTTAATAGATGTAATTAAAATTTAAAAATTAAATTAAATTTTTACATATAAGTTTAGATACTAAATTAAATATTAATTAAATTAATTTAGTGACTAATTTTTTTTATACAATTAGCACGAATGATACGTAATTAATGTGATACCGCATATAACATTAACTTGTAGCGGGACTGATGATTTATTTTCATTATTTTAAGAATTTTTTTTCTTTTCCTTCCTTTAGCAAAAAGCCAAAAAAATCAAGAATTGTACTAGGATGAATTCTTTTCAATATTTATATAAACTTTTTAATAGAGTAGTTATCACATTATAATGGGGTTACATTAGGGGGCACGGTAAACGGGTGTATGCTTGGCAGTTTTATCCACCCATAATGTCTATTTTTGTGGGCGTAACATACTAACATCTGATATCAATTTAATTTATTATTATTTATAAATATTTTTACCAAAATGTTATTTTTATTAAAAATTTATTTATTTTATATATGGTGGGTAACTCTTTTATTGTGTTAACTAGGAGGCAGGGGCAGAGCTACATGGAGAGAAAGGAGGCAACGGCTCTTCGTAGTTTTAATTTTTATATGTAAATTATATGTAAATTTGAGTTTAGTCCTCTTTAAAATTTTATTTTAGTTTTATTTTATTGTGTAAATATTTTTGGCTTTCTTCTAATATTTTATCTAGTTCCGCCTCAAAGGTGCCATAGCTAACGAGCCCTAACTAATATGACATTTGTTTTTTCTTTCCATGTAAAAATATTTAGGGAAAAAGACAGATAGCTCCTTAACTTTTCAAACTTTTGACAAATACATCCCTGACAAAATTTAAATACAAAAAAGTCCCTGACTTTAACAAACGGAGGACAATTTAGTCCTTTCGTCTATTTGTCTCTCATACACCTAATGGAACTGGGTGATGTGGCTGAAACGGTGTACAGGTGTCCGTTACGGTGCCATGTTGGAAGGGGAAAAAAGTTCGAAGGACAAATAAGTCCTTGACGTCATTTTACAAATAAAGTTCGAAGGACAAATAGATCCTTGAGAATTTTTTTTTTTCATTATACTTCTATTATGAGAATTTAGTTTATAAAATTAGGCTAATTTTTTTTTTGTATGGAAAAAATATTGGTGTTTTTGTTGAAAATGGGAGAATGTGGTGTAATTATAGATGGGTGGATTTTTTTTGTGGGAAGTCAACACGTGGGGGGCGTGGTGCAACACGTGGGGGGCATGGTGAACACGTGGCATCATTTTGACCAACACGTGGGGGCGTGTTGAACACGTGGCAGCATCTTAGCCAACACGTGGGGGCGTGTTGAATAATTTTCACAATACTGTAATACACTTCAAATGTCAATATTCAACCAAAACACCAATTTTCTTTCCATATTAAAAATAATTTCTGATAAAATTATGCTTGTATCTTGAAATCTAGTTAACTTGTTTTATTCTACAATTTAAATTATTTGTATTAAAATTGTAGAAATTGGGCTTGTTATGTTTCTACTCTTTTTCTTAAATTGCATTAGTTTAGTTTTAGTGCATTTGTGTATTATATTAAAATTTGTTAAATTGCATTACTTCAGTTTTCATCATACTAGTGGCATTAGTTAGCATCAGTTTATTTATGCATCAAGTTAGCATTAGTTCATTTGTGCATCATTCATGTATTAAGTTAGCATTAGTGCATTTGTATATTATATTAGAACTAGTATTTTTATGCATAATAACATTACGAGAATATTTTTTAAATTATAATTCACTTTGTTCTAACAGTATAAATTATGCATGATACAAAAGATTTATAAAATCAAACTACTTTTACAAAAAACTCGTAAGTTGACAAAAGTTTCTGACTAAGAAGACCAAGATATCTGCATATAAAAAATTAAATAATAAGATTTTTAGTTATTATTTTTATATGAAAAAGTCTAATTTTTTATTAGTAATTAATTTTAACATTCGTTATCTAAAATTTAAAATAATTTAATGTGTATAATTTTATATTTAAAATATTTTAATTATAAAAAAATATCGAATGACATATTTTGATTTGTCAAATTACTAATATAAAATATAATTATATATAGAGTAAAAATAGTAGAGAGAAATATAAAAATGGAGAGAGGTAGATGAGAGAATTTAGGAAATGAGTTTATTAATTTTGAAAAAAGAATTCTCAATGACCTATTTGTCCTTCGAACTTTATTTGTAAAATGACGTCAAGGACTTATTTGTCCTTCGAACTTTTTTCTCCTTCCAACGTGGCACCGTAACAGACACTTGTACACCGTTTCAGCTACGTCATCCAGTTTCGTTAGGTGTATGAGAGGCAAATAGACGGAAGGACTAAATTGTCCTCCGTTTGTTAAAGTCAGGGACTTTTTGTATTTAAATTTTGTCAGAGATATATTTGTCAAAAGTTTAAAAAGTGAAAGACCTATTTGTCTTTTTTCCAAATATTTAAGTTCGAACAATCGAACCTCACATGATGTAATGTCAGAAAAATAATAATAGAAATTAAAAGGTGTAATTTATTTATGATTTTACATATCATCATTCTAACTTTTATATCTACCATACCAAAATTTCCACCCTCATAATATTATCCTAAGCATTTAGGATTATGGTATACATTTACGGATTTTGTAATATTTTCTCAAGTTTGGTATTATTTTATTATGATTTTTACCTTTTGTTTGGCACAAAATCATTTTGGCTTTTTTTGCCCTTTAAAAATATGTCATGGAGTGAAATTTAGTATGGTTGACAAGTGTTTTTTTTTTTTCGATAACTAACCCACACAAAATCATTTTGTCCCAATATAGTTACTGTAAACTATGATAATGAACACACAAGGATATATAACTGGATAGATAAGGCACTGATCAAGTAAAGCTAATAATTAATGCATTTTATATATGAAAAGAATTTTAAAAAAAATAGTAAAGTTAATGCATTAATTAATTATTTTAATACTACAATGTGATATGCAGAACACGAAACTCAGAAAGAAACTGCATAGGAATTTAACTATAGCTGCGTCAAGTATTCCTCAGTCTATTCCCATTTGCTTGCTCATTATATTTCCACGCGGGATGCGATTGTATTATTAATTATTCATATACTTATATTTTCTCGCATGTCGTTTTCTTTAAGAGTCTACTAGTGATTTTCCCAGTAATTTACTTGCAAATTACTTGAGTTTTCTAGTTTGTACAATCATCGATGCATTGACGCACACGTCAAAGGGCAAACCTCAGGTCAACGAGATTGGTCTTTCTGAAGTCAAGCTCAAATATTTTACAATTAACACTTAACGTACAGTTTCGTGTATTTTTTTTATTTTATTTCTAACTTGGGAATCTAAAATATGAACTTAATAGTTAAATTAATTCTTGAAATATAGATTATTTAATTTTTAAAAGATTATATTATTTAAATTAATTTATAAAAATATAATTTTAAATTAACTAATTTATTTTTTATTAATTAGATATTAATATATCACGTTAAATACTATATAAGTATGATAATATGATATGTTAATAATAACTTAATACTAGAGACAGAATTTAGTGTAGTTTAAAGAAAGTAATGATCTCTTTTAAAATAATAATTCTACATGTAAAATTCTTTATTTTTCTGGTTTATTTAGTCTCTTTTAATTTAATTTAATTTTTTAGCTTTTTATTTAATTATGTTTTTTATGTTGGCTTCCTCCAAACAAAATTTTAGTTCTATTTCTGGTTAATACTACTGTTCATACCCTGGCCCAATACAAAGGCACAGGTCCAACTAAAAAGGCCTAACCTGAAGGGTTAAGCCTAGCTAAAGTACCGACCTTCACATAAGAAGTCGGTATCAACCACGACTTGGTCCAAAGAAGTCGGATGTGAGATTAGTTGGCAGATGAGCACTCATTCAAATGAGTAACCGCCCCTAAAATCTCTCTAACCGCTTCATAAAGCCATATCTCAACCTCCCCAAGATAATAGGGACGGTTAGCACCCTAAAGATACGGCACTACACCAACGGTGGTTATTGACTCACCACTATAAATACACTGACACCCCTCAGGTATCCCTAAGTCCAATACTCTCTAGACCTGCTTACACTCTTGCTAACTTAGGCATCGGAGTGTCTTTGCAGGTACCACCCCCCATTCATTCGCGAGCACAAGTCGGACGGAACCTCCCGAGTTGCAGATCTTCCCGGAGTTCTCCTCCTTCATACACTTGGGCCGCCAAACGCCATCTATCTTATCAATCTCCGGTTACCTACCGTAACATTGGCGCCGTTGCCGGGGACCCGAGAGATCATCCATCGATGGCGGATAGATCCCACGAAGAGGGCCATGTAGAAACAGATTCCGAACAAGAGAATCTAGACATGGGTAATGACGATGGAGACATGGCCCAACATCGAGATAATGACCAACATAGAGAGGGTACCTCCGGAGTGAAGAATCCGAAGGTAAATTCCTCAGATGGGCGTGAGTCAGAAAAGAGCGGACCACCCCACGTAACCGAACTGATGGAGTTAGTCCATAGCCGCCTGGAACAACTGGAGAAGGAGCGGGAGAAACAGAAGGAGACTGAAAGGTACCTCAAAGAGGAGATGGAACGGCGAAAAGAGTTAGAAAGAAAACTCTTACAGCTAGAGTCCTCCCTCAAAAACTCCCGCGATGAACAAGAAGATCAACTCCCGGGCGGAGAAGATCCTTTCAGCGAGGACATAATGAGGGCAAAAGTTCCAAGGAACTTTAAAAGCCCCGATATGGACCTCTATGATGGAACCACGGATCCAAAGCATCATCTGAGCAACTTTAAAAGTCGGATGTATCTAGCTGATGCCTCCGACGCTACGAGATGCAAGGCTTTCCCGACCACTTTATCAAAAGCAGCGATGAAGTGGTTTGATAGCCTCCCCCCGAGATCCATCACCAGCTTTGAAGACCTCTCAAGGAAGTTTCTGATGAGGTTCTCAATCCAAAAGGACAAGGTAAAACATGCACCGAGCCTCCTGGGAATAAAACAGGAGGTCGGAGAGTCTTTACGAGCCTATATGGAAAGGTTCAATAAAGCATGTTTGGAGATCCAAGACCTGCCCACAGAGGCAGTCATAATGGGGTTAGTCAATGGGCTTAGAGAAGGTCCCTTCTCCCAGTCCATATCTAAAAGGCACCCCATTTCTCTGAGTGATGTACAGGAAAGGGCCGAAAAGTACATCAACATGGAAGAGAATGCAAAATTAAGAGACCCGAGTTGGCGATCCGGACCCGCTTCCTCATCTAAGGAAAGGGAAAGGGAAAGCAAGAAGAAGGAAGAACTCGGTCTCGAAAGGCCCAGGAAATATCACTCTTATACTCCTCTAAAAACCTCTATAGTGGACGTATACAGAGAGATTTGCCACACTGAAAGGCTGCCACCCCCTAGACCTATTAAAAATAAAAAAGGGGGAAGCCGCGGCGATTATTGCGAGTACCATAAGATATATGGTCACTCCACTAACGACTGCTATGACCTTAAGAATGTGATAGAAAAGCTGGCTAGAGAAGGTCGGCTTGATAGACATCTCATGGAAAGGTCGGACGGTCACGGAAAAAGAAAGCGAGATGACATGGATAGAAGAGATCCACCACCACAGACCCCAGAGAGACATATCCATATGATCTCAGGAGGGTTTGCGGGAGGTGGAATCACCAAATCCTCTCGCAAAAGACATCTCAAGAGAGTCTATCAGGTCGGGGAGGTGACACCCGACCTCCCCACTATTTCATTCACAAAAGAAGATGGGCAAGGAGTAATCCCCGGGCACGATGACCCCGTGGTGATAACCATGATCCTAGCCAATGCCCATCTCCACAGAACCCTAGTAGACCAAGGAAGCTCGGCGGACATCCTTTTCAAGCCCGCATTCGACAAACTAGGGTTAGACTCGGCAGATATCCTTTTCAAGCCCGCTTTCGACAAGCTAGGGTTAGATGAGAAAGAGTTAAGAGCCTATCCCGACACCCTATATGGATTAGGGGACACGCCAATAAAACCACTAGGATTTTTGCCCCTCCACACCACTTTCGGAAAAGGGGAAAAATCAAAGACTCTGAGTATAGACTTTATAGTCATTGATGAGGGGTCAGCTTATAATGCCTTAATCGGCAGAACTACCCTTAATCGCCTGGGAGCAGTGGTATCAACTCCTCACCTTTGCATGAAATTCCCGACTCCAGGAGGAATAGCAACGGTGAGGGGAGATCAAAAATTGGCGAGAAAGTGCTATAATGAAAGCCTAAATTTGAGAGGAAAGGGCAAAGAAGTCCACACCATAGAGCTAGGCGGCACAAGGACCAGAGAAGAGCTGCGACCCCAACCGGGAGGAAAGACCGAGGAGATACAAGTCGGTGAGGAGGAAGGAAAAAACACTTACATAGGAGCCCACCTCGGGAAAACCCTAAAACAAAGGTTGGGTGAACTCCTAAGAGCCAATTCCGACCTATTTCTAAAACAAAGGTTGGGTGAACTCCTAAGAGCTAATTCCGACCTCTTCGCCTGGAAGGCTTCTGACATGCCTGGGATTGATCCCGAGCTCATGTCCCACAAACTCTCGGTCTATCCAGGGTCCCGACCTGTACAACAAAGAAGACGCAATCTCGGCACGGAACGAGCCCTAATAGTAGAAGAGCAAGTACAGGCGCTCTTGGAAGCCGGCTTTATTCGAGAGGTCAAATACCCAACATGGCTAGCTAATGTAGTGCTAGTCAAGAAACAGAATGGTAAATGGAGAATGTGCGTCGACTATACCGACTTAAATAAGGCATGTCCTAAGGACCCTTATCCCTTGCCAAGTATTGATACCCTGGTGGACTCCAGCTCGGGGTACCAATACTTATCATTCATGGACGCCTACTCGGGATATAACCAAATCCCGATGCATGAACCAGACCAGGAGAAAACATCGTTCATCACACCAAAAGCCAACTATTGCTACGTGGTCATGCCATTCGGACTAAAGAATGCAGGAGCCACGTATCAAAGGCTGATGAACAAAGTGTTTTCCCCTCATCTAGGGAGCCTAATGGAGGTATACGTCGATGACATGTTAGTAAAAACCAAGCAAGAAGTCGACCTCCTAACCGACCTCTCACAAGTCTTCAACACTATAAGGTTGCATGGGATGAGACTAAATCCCGCAAAATGCGCCTTCGCAGTAGAAGCAGGGAAATTTCTAGGCTTCATGCTAACACAAAGAGGGATTGAGGCCAATCCCGACAAATGCAGAGCCATCCTAGAAATGAAAAGCCCGACTTGTTTGAGAGAGGTTCAACAGCTCAATGGCCGACTTGCAGCCCTCTCCAGATTTTTGGCAGGATCGGCACTAAAATCCCTTCCACTATTTTCTCTATTGAGGAAGGGATGCCAATTTGAATGGACTTTGGAATGTGAGGAGGCGTTCCAAGAGTTCAAAAGATTCCTAAGTCAACCTCCTATATTAACCCGACCAGTACCGGAAAAAGACCTCGTCCTGTACCTATCCGTGGCAAACAGGGCTGTCTCATCAGCCCTGATCAGAGAAGACGAGGTCGGACAGCACCCGGTCTACTTTATCAGTAAGGTCTTACAAGGCCCTGAGCTAAGGTACCACAAACTAGAGAAGTTTGCCTACTCCTTAGTGATAGCCTCACGAAGGCTACGACCTTACTTTCAGGCTCACACAATAAGAGTCCGTACGAACCAACCCATGAAGCAAATCCTGCAGAAGACGGATGTTGCAGGGAGAATGGTTCAATGGGCGATAGAGCTCTCCGAGTTTGATCTGAGATATGAAACTCGGACAGCAATTAAAGCCCAATGCCTCGCCGACTTCATTGCAGAATATGCCGGTGAACAAGGGGAAAAGCCGACTACATGGGAACTCTATGTAGACGGGTCCTCCAACAAGACAGGGAGCGGCGCGGGCATAATATTGGTAGATGGAAAAGGAACCCAGATAGAGGTCTCCTTAAAATTTAAATTTCCGGCTTCAAATAATCAGGCAGAATATGAAGCCTTGATTGCCGGATTGAAGTTAGCAGAAGAAGTTGGCGCTACAAAGGTGATGGTCTATAGCGACTCACAAGTGGTGACTTCCCAAATAAGTGGAGAGTATCAGGCAAAGGACCCCAATATGAAGAGATACTTGGAGAAAACCTTGGAGCACCTTGGGCGCTTTGCGGAAACCGAAGTTAAACACATAACTCGGGATCTAAATAGCAGAGCAGATGCCTTATCCAAGTTAGCAAGTACCAAACCAGGAGGAAACAATAGAAGCTTGATCCAAGAAACTCTCCAAGAGCCCTCGGTGTCAAAAACAGAAGATGAACAAGAGGTACTTGAAGTAGTCGGATTAAACCTCGGATGGATGAATCCCTTGGTCGAATACCTGAAATTCGACATCCTCCCCAAGGAGGAGAAAGAAGCCAAAAAGATCCGAAGGGAAGCACAACATTATACTTTGGTGAGAAATGTCCTTTACAGAAGAGGGATATCAACACCATTGCTGAAATGCGTACCGACCTCAAGAACCACCGAGGTGTTGGAGGAAGTACATAGTGGGATCTGCGGAAACCATCTCGGAGCAAGGTCGCTAGCTAGGAAAGTAATCCGAGCAGGATTCTATTGGCCGACCTTGCAGAAAGATGCCACAGACTTTGTGAAAAAATGCCAACCATGCCAGATGCATGCAAATTTCCACGTAGCTCCACCAGAAGAGCTCATTAGTATAACTTCCCCCTGGCCTTTCGCAAAATGGGGAATGGATTTGTTAGGTCCTTTTCCCCAAGCACCAGGGCAAGTAAAAAACTTGATCGTGGGAATAGACTACTTCACGAAGTGGATAGAAGCAGAACCATTAGCCACTATCACCGCTCAAAGAAGCCGCAGGTTCCTCTACAAAAATATCATCACAAGGTATGGAATACCTTATTCCATCACCACAGATAATGGAACCCAATTCACCGACGCCACCTTCAGAAGTTTGGTAGCCAGTATGAAAATCAAGCATCAATTCACCTCAGTGGAACACCCACAAGCAAATGGGCAAGCCGAGGCAGCCAACAAGGTCATACTGGCAGGATTAAAGAAGAGATTGCAGGAAGCAAAGGGGGCTTGGGCTGACGAACTCCCCCAAGTGCTATGGGCTTATAGGACGACCCCCCAATCCGCCACAGGAGAAACACCCTTCCGGCTAGTCTACGGCATAGAAGCCATGATTCCAATAGAAATCAGTGAACAAAGCCCAAGGGTAATTCTTCACGATGAAGTCGGGAACATACAGGGGCACAAAGAGGAGCTCGACTTACTCCCCGAAGTCCGAGAAAGTGCCCAGATAAGAGAAGCAGCATTAAAGCAAAGGATGACTACCAGATACAACAAGAAAGTCATTCGAAGAACATTTGCTGTGGATGACTTGGTCCTCATCAGAAATGACATTGGAGTCAACAAATCAGGAGAAGGAAAGCTCGCTGCAAATTGGAAGGGGCCATACAAAATCAAGGAAGTCTTAGGAAAAGGTTATTATAAAGTAACCGACCTGGACGGCACCGAGCTACCAAGGTCGTGGCATGCTTGTAATATGAAAAGGTACTACAGTTAGAAGCGAACTCTACTCCCTGATGTACTCTTTTTCCAACTTCATGATTTTTTCCCAAAAAGGGTTTTTTCTGGAGAAGGGTTTTTAACGAGGCATCATAGTAGAGGCTAAGGGAAAATAAGCTATCAAGACCCTTAGTAGCAAAGAAGGTACCTTCCCAATTAATAAAGATCTTTTTCATTTACAATATCTCTCTTAATATCCTCCTTTATTATTTATAAGTCTTTCTACGAAACGCGCCGACTTAAGCTCGACAAAACGTGAAAATCCCATGAACCGACCTAGATGGTCGTCAGGATAAAACGACGAGGTACAAGTCGGCGTAAAGAGGTTATATGAGTTGATCGTAAGAACTCAGGAATCATCCGACTCTTAAGTCGAAATGAAAATCCGAGTAAAACAAACTCGAAAGAGCTCCGAGTAAAAGAAAACCGAGCTCCGAGTAAAGGAAAAACGCATCACAAAAATAACCTAAGTCATAGAAGCTCACTCAAGAAAAGTTGAGTATAAAGGATAACAAAAGAGATAGGAAAACCTGGAAAAAAGTTTAAAGGCTGCATAAAAGCCCTTGAACGAAAAAGGCTCGAGAAAACAATGCAAGCCAACAAAAAGTTTTTCCGAAAAGATCAAACATATCCAAAACAGAAAAGCATGCACGCACAAGGTAACTTAAACCCTTATCCAAAAAAGGGCGTTTTACTTTGTTTAAAAAACCCTTATCCAAAAAAGGGCACAAATCAGAATATTTTGTTTACGGCCTTAAAAGGCCAAAAAGAAATTGTTCACAAACCACCAACAGAGAAATAAAGTTTAAAAAAGAGGGGACCCACAGGCCGGGCCCCCATATAGCCATAAAAAATAAAGAGTCATTTCTTCAAAGGAGTAAAGGAATCACCACCGCTAGGATCAGAAGGGGCGCCACCAGGACCGGTCGGAGGAACGGAGGAAGAACCCGGAGCATCCTTAGGACGAGGAGGAGACTCTATAATCCTCTGCCCCCGAGTCTTTAGGTCTGACTCAGAAACGACCTCGGGGACAGGAGGGTCAACGATAGCGCCATCGATAACTACCTTGTCAGGATGTAAAGGAGAAAGGTCCAAGTCGGGAGCGATAACTCTGACTTGTTCCAAGAAAATTCTCCAAGACTCCTCGGCGCCCTCGGTGATAGAGTCCTCCAACTCGGCATATGCGTTCCGGGAATTCAGCAAGTCCTTCCTCACAGCAACAATATCTTGAAACAAACTGTGGTAGCTCTCTTGCGCTGTTTTCCTCAAATTTGCCTCCAAGGTGCATTGAGCCCGCAGCTTACTCTCCTCCTCCTTAAGGTGATCCCTCTCCTTCCTCAGTCCATCTCTCTCCTCCTTCAACTCTTTTTCATGTTTTTCATAAATAAGAAGTAACTCTTTTTCATGTTTTTCATAAATAAGAAGTCTCCCCTCTAGCTCCTCAACCTTCGAGGACGCCCCCAAAGAGCTGAGGGGAGCCTTCTCAAAAATGTCCAAGAGTTTGTTACAAACACCCGCTGTCCTAAAACTCTCCTCGGCCATGGCGGTAAGGTGGTTTCGAACAGAAACATCATCCATACTTATAAAAGGATAGATGTTCTTTCGGACGAATGCCAAAGCATCCGCCTTAACCCCACCATCAAAAGAAGAAGAGCCAGACTCTGAAGTCTTGCGCTTCTTCTTCTCGGGCTCAGAAAGAGTTTGGGCAGAAGGGGGTGGTCGGGGCAAACTTGAGGAAGAAATGACAAGAGGTTGAGAGGGAGTATCCACATTTTTAGGAGGAGGAGGAGGAGGTGGAGAGATGACCGTCTTGGCCCTAGTCCGGGACTTCGCCTTAGCCTCCTGGACCCTTTGGTAGGCCTCCTGAGCGTTCCTTTTTGCCATATCTACAAAAGAAAACAACTAACAAAAGTTACAAGTCGGTAGAATGCAAGTCGGCAATAACAACTCGGAAATAAAGAATGCATGCACTACCTAGTTGAGATTGAACAAAAGTCGGTGTTCCTTGGAGGATTTTCCTGGTATCCAAGTATGGGGCCCTCCCCCACGCTTCTCGGAAAAACCCTACAATGGCCGCCTCCACCTCATCCAGGTCATCGGGACCATACTTTTCACAAGAGGTAGGAGGCGACCAATAAAGGGGGAAGCGGGGAGAGGAATGCTCATCCAGGAAAAAGGGGTGGTGACCCTCTACGGCTTGGACTTTGAAAAAGAAGTTTTTGAAGTCGTGGAAAGATTCATCAAAAAGGGTAAAAATCCTCCGACCTTGTATGGCTCGAAAGGATACCCATTGCTGTTTGTTGTTTAGCCCACTAAAGGGCTTAGTCATATGGAAGAGAAAGAAAAAAATCCTTAGAGAAGTCGGAAAGTCCAGAGCGTGGCTGATAAACTGATAGATCTTCAAAAAACCCCAAGAATTGGGGTGAAGTTGAGTAGGGGCAACTCTACAGTGATGCAAAACAGATATCTCGAAATCGAGTAGGGGCAACTTTACAGTGGTGCAAAACGGATATCTCAAAATCGGAGAAAGGAAGAAAAACACCCAGGCGGGTGATCATACATTCATACATGAAGAAAAAATGAGGGGCCGCCTCATTAACTCTCCCAAAACAGACCCGGTCTTCAGGACCCGGGGTTATCAGTTCATATTTGGGCTCGTCCTCCTCCGAAGTACAGAGCCTATGATGAGTACGGAGGTGAGTGATGAACTCAGCATCGACCAACGGTTCCTCCCCAAGGACCGTAACGTCAACCCACTGAGAAAGAATGTCTACAGAAGCCATTTTTTATATATAAAGAAAAAGTGGCAGAGACCTACAAAAAGGAAAAAGAAAAAGAAAAATCAAAAAACAGGGCCCTAAAGAGGAGAGACATGAAGCTAGAATCTACAGGTCAACCTATCCACTCGCAAAACAAAACATGCAAACATAAAGCATGACATGGAAAAAACAGAACTAACCTTTATCCAAAGAATGAAGGTTGGAGAAGAGCGGAAATCTTCAAGCACAAGAATACAGCACGAACAAGGAAATGAGAAGTTTGAAAGATTGCAGAAACGGAAAAACGAAAGAGAGGGAAAGTATTTATAAATAGGCTAAGGGGCATAATGGTAAAAACGAGGCAGTCATTAATGAGACTGCACCGTTACCAAAGCCCTCAATCCCTAAATGATCCCTCAACGGACACGACGTTCGAATTGACGTAACTGTCAGAAACCAAAAGTCGCGAAAATCACGTCGGTTTCCAAGATCCGTGTTCTTTCAAACAAGTCGACTACGCACCCGAGTTGAATACTTGAACCCAAACTTTAAAGAAAAATTTGGGCTTAAGTAAGGGCACTGTTCATACCCTGGCCCAATACAAAGGCCCAGGTCCAACTAAAAAGGCCTAACCTGAAGGGTTAAGCCTAGCTAAAGTACCGACCTTCACATAAGAAGTCGGTATCAACCACGACTTGGTCTAAAGAAGTCGGATGTGAGATTAGTTGGCAGATGAGCACTCATTCAAATGAGTAACCGCCCCTAAAATCTCTCTAACCGCTTCATAAAGCCATATCTCAACCTCCCCAAGATAATAGGGACGGTTAGCACCCTAAAGATACGGCACTACACCAACGGTGGTTATTGGCTCACCACTATAAATACACTGACACCCCTCAGGTATCCCTAAGTCCAATACTCTCTAGACCTGCTTACACTCTTGCTAACTTAGGCATCGGAGTGTCTTTGCAGGTACCACCCCCCATTCATTCGCGAGCACAAGTCGGACGGAACCTCCCGAGTTGCAGATCTTCCCGGAGTTCTCCTCCTTCATACACTTGGGCCGCCAAACGCCATCTATCTTATCAATCTCCGGTTACCTACCGTAACAACTACATGTTACAAAATAATTAACTAACGTATTATATCACTAGCACATAGCATATTACATATTATTTGATATATCATAAATTTATGTAAAATCAAATAAGTTATTAAAAATATATGTGTGAGTCATTTTGTTCATAAAATTTAAAAAAGTAAATCAAGTTATTTCTTAGACAATTTTTTCATAATTTTTTACTTTTTAAAATATTTTTTAATTCTATTAACGTTAATCTTATTTATTACACCATAGCAAGTAAGATTTTCTTAACAAAGAATAATAGAAAAATAATATATTATTTATTATATATACTTTCTACGTCTCCAATAACTATAAATATAAACTATAATTATTAATCAATTTGAATTTGTCGAGTGAGAGATTTAAATTCCGTCTTTTGCATGCAGCAATTCATACCGCGTGAACAACACAAAAAAAATATAATTATTCATCAAAGTAATTAATAATTAAAATATTAAAAAATTATTTTCTCATCCAAATTTTTAGATTTTTAGATTTTAACATTTTTTAATTTTTGTTTTTTAAGTGGAAATTTTTTATTTAAATTTTTATCAAATAACTATGAATTATTTTCTGAAAAAAAAAATAATTTTGTTGGATTCTAACACTGAATAAATATAGCAGTTATTTTAAATTTTTAGTCATTCACTCATTCAAACATTTTTCTTTGATTTGTAAAATTTATCTTAGTTTAAATTTAGATCATCTATTGATAAGGTAAAATCAAATTGATGTTAGTTGTAATCTATTAAATCTAATAATTAATTATTCAATAATTTTAGTTTATGTCTGTTGGAGACATAAATATATAAAATTAATAATTTATTATTTTTTATTATTTTATGTTAAACAATTTTTGTTTGTTAAGGTATAATAAATGAGATCAAAATTTTTAAGATTAGAAATATTAAAAGTTTAATATTATATTGAAAGAAAAAATAAGAGAGATTTGTATAAAAATTACTTGATTCGCTTTTAAAAATGGTAGGTATCTATGCAAAAAAGACGTTAAGTATCATTAGAATTATGTTGAAAAAATAAATAAAGTCCGAAGATAAATTATTTATTAAAGGAATTCAACGGTGTAAACCATAACGATAGTTAGTTATCATCGGATTTTTTCGTCCAACAGATTATTTGTCAAAAACTATTTGATTACCGGTAAATTTTTTCGACGATAACGTTAGCACTACAATATCCTTTTTTCCACATTATTAGGTAAATCCAACGGTAATGTCAATTTTAAATATTATGACACAATTTTTTTTAACTTTAGTTTTTTATTTAAATTTATTTTTTACATAATTAGTGGTCAAATTATAAATAATAAAAATTAATTATATAATATTAAATATCCAAAAAAATAGATGTAATTACACAATACACTATCAATGCATCAAAACTAAACTCCTTTTAACAAATCATATACACTTATTTTTCGACTGTTTGTCTGTCTCGTCACATTTTAGAGAGATCAATATGTAAGAATGGTAGGAGGGCAAATGATATTAGTAATTTTGTTTCGTTTGAAATAAGAGAAATACTAATTGTTTTTTAACTTTTCATCTTTATTCAATTTTTTTAAAAATTTATTATTATTTAATTAATTTAAATATCTATTTTACGTATTAGTTATTCAAAAAATCAGAAAAATTATTGAGAAAAATCTAAAATAGTCCCTAACAATTATCTTAAAAGACAACGAGACCCTTGACAAAAATAAATACCCAACCCGGCTCCTGAAATTTACTTTTATGAGACTGATTAGTCCTTGTACCAAAAAAAGTCAATGATATTTTTTTTGTACAAGGGTTAATCAGTCCCAAAAAAATATCAGAGGCCAAATTTGATGTTTTTTTTAATCTCGTTGTCCTTTCGAGATAATTGTCCGAATGGGTATTCACTCAAAATTATTTATTTTTTATTCTCTCTCCTCTAAAAATTGAATAAAGAACAATACTTAAAAAATATCTAGTTGCACTGAAATAAACCAACTTTTTATCATGGAAAAATCAGTTAAGGTGATAAATATAGCAATTCCTTAAACAAATGATTCAAGTACAATGTCCACTAAAAAAGAACACAAATGATTCAAGTTCAAGTTTTGAAAATAAAAAACTTACTAAAAATTTCGATCAAAGACTTATGCCCCTTTATATAGTGTATACCCATGTAGTATGTGTTAGTGTGTTGTATGAGTGTGTAATGCATGGATATAATGCTTAGGATTGGGAGTTGTTGAATCAAAAGAAAAAAAAAATTGATGCTAGTGGCTTAATTAGAACGCCGAAAAAGAAAAGAACAGAAATAAATCAAATTATGTTTTTCTCGTTTCACAGTTGACCTTTATTGCTCATAATTCACACGATATTACTACTGAAACCTTTCATCTCGTTGCACTGTCACTGCAAAAATTTATTACAATTGGCAATAATGCTTATCATACGAGGAACTCGTTATAGAAAGAACCGGCAATCGTCAGATGCAGCACAAGTTCACAAACACAACAATCACTACCGCAACCTCATCTCATTAATCCTCCATGCGCATTATTGAGAAGTATAATTTTATATACTAAATAAATCTTGGAGATTTGGGTGACAGTGAGTAGGGAGGCGCCAGAAACATGATACTATTAAGAACTATATTACTTCATTAGATCCAGAAATACAAAAGCATTCCACAAACTATGCAACAACATTGATGGAAAGAGGTTCTTAGATCTTACAAAGACAGCACCCATCACTATGCCTAGAAATACAAGTGGCAGCATCCTCTGAATGTTAAAATGTGCCAAGGCAAATGCTACTGAGCTAACTAATATGGCAGACCATAGTGGCATGTACTTGGTTAAAGACGGGAGAAGGAAACCTCGGAAGACGATCTCCTCCCATATTGGGGCGCAAACTGAGACAACCATTGCATAGAGGGCCATTGCCACTGGGTCTCGTGCCACAATTGATTGCTCTACGCTTGAGACTGTCACAGGACTAGATTGAAGCACAGGTAACAAATTTAGGTTCACCTGTGACAGGTGATTGATAACAGGGAACATGAGGCAGCCTAAACTGACATCAAAAAGCCAATTGCCTTTGAATTCAAATTTAAACCAGTCGGATGTGAGTGGTTTAAACTTTGCAAGGCAACGATGAAGTATCACTATGCCAACCACACCTTCAGCAATATCAGTTAATAGGCTGTACAATGCTTGTCCCCTGTATGTGAGAGACTCCTTTCTAAACCCCGCCATGGAAGCCAAAAATGGAACTATCCAAGATCCTACAAACCAAAATGAAGCGATCCAAAGAAGCATAACCTGCAGAATCCATCTAAGAGTTCTTAACTAAAAGGAATTATAACATACACCTTTACAATCACAATCACACACATTTATATTATTATATATACGCTCATTCTCAAGCACCAGCCAGAAACTCCTCATTCCTCCCAAAAGAGGGAGAAATACGTCTTTCTGGTCTTGTCGAATCAGAGACTATGATGGAATGATCATTGCATGCATTTTCCACATGGTCATTCCAATCAAAAGAAGCAGGAGAACAGAACCTCAATTTATCATACCAAACATATTCTGAGAAAATACATTATTGATAATGGTATCTAAAAGATAAAAGATAAGAAATGCTTTTACCTGAACAATGGTCTTTGCCGTCCAAGGAACTGCCCAAGGTTCCCCATCAACGATGGAACTAATGATCTGAATGCAACAACATCACTTTCACTTTTTCATCAAGGAAAAGAAAAAACTTCACCATTGATGCTTGCATTGTTTAACATAACATAAATGGGATTTAGGGTTTGGGGTTGAAGTTAAGTTGTTTTTAATTTATCATGCTATACTTTTTAGGGCAAACCATAATAATAGCTGCTTAATTTTGCCAAAAGTGATGCATCAAGGTATAAATTCCACAGAACTTTAACACCGAATTGGGTTATTAATTTGGCTCTCATTCAATAATCTAAAACACATTCAAATTAAGCGCAGGTTCTTACAAAATTTTTTTTCCTACGGAAAGGCTCTAAAACCATGTTGGAGAGAGAAGGGTATATAATCAGTGGCTGAATGATATAAATCTGATTAATGTAGTCCCATAATTAGCAATCAATATAATTAGATTATTTGGTTAGACTATCCAATCAATCTAGACCTATTTTATATAATAACTCTGCCCATGTTACATAGTTGGTTCCAAACCCAGATAAAGGAAGAGGATTGTGTTTGACCCTCGACAGCCAGCATAAAAACTTATTTGAATCTTCATGACATAGACCAGAAACATTATTGCGCCAAAGTTAGGTTGTTGACTCGAAGCAACGCGCTGTATGACTCGAGTATAGTGTCAAATGAGCAAGAGCCGCTGCTTCAAAACCTGGGTGTAGTGCAAAATGAGCAAGGGTTTTCACGTTTGGTTTTTGTGAATAGATGAGGATAAATTAGTTAGTTAACCAAGGAAGAGTGAAAGTAAAGACATAGGTAACAGAACACTACAGTTTGGGATATGGAACATAGGCACACTTACAGGAAAATCTATAGAGGTGGTAGACACCATCACAAGGAGAAAGATTAACATAATGTGCCTACAAAAAATGAAATGAGCAAGGGATGAAGATAAGAGAGTTAGATACTTTAGGGTTTAAGCTTTGGTATGCAGGAAAGGTGACGAATAGAAATGGAGTAGGCATTATTGTATTTAAGCAGCGGAAAAAGGATGTGGTAGAGGTCAAAAGGGTAGGGGATCGGATTATCGCTATAAAACTTGCGGTAGAAAGGGGTATTTTTTCATGTGATTAGCGCATATACACCAAAAGTAGGTTTAGAAGAACAACACAAGAAGAAGTTCTAGGAGGAGTTAGAAAGTTTAATTCAAGACATATCTTTGGGAGACAAGGATTTTTTAGGAAGAAATTTAAACGGTCATGTTGGAAACGATGTAAATGGATATGAGAGAATACTGGAGGCCATGCCAATACGAAGAGCAAAATTATCTTGGACTTTTCCTCAACTTTTGATCTCCTCATCGCAAATACTTATTTTAAGAAGAGAGACGAACACCTTATAACCTATAAGAGTGGTGTAATAAGCTCTCAAATCGATTTCCTTTTGCTAAGGAGAGTCGACCGGAAATTTTGCACCAATTGTAAAATTATTCCGGAAAAGAAGTTGACAACACAGTATAGGGTGGTCATCATGGATTTTCGGATTGAGCGAAAGGTGAAAAGCAAAGAAGCTACAAAGATGGGTAGAAGAAAAAGCTGCAAGGAGTCATGGTGGTGGAACACAAATATTCAAGAGAAGAAAAAGGTAAAGAGGAAATGTTTTAAAAAATGGTCTTTAAGCTGCAATGTTAAAAGTTGAGAAAAAAATTATAAGATTGCTAAGAAAGAGACTAAAGTGGTAGTAAGTAAAGTAAGAACAAGAATAATAGCATATGAGGATTTTTATCATTATTTGGGTACGAAGGAAAGGAAAAAAGATATATATAAAATCGCAAGTCAAGAAAGAAGAACAAGAAATTTGAATCAAGTTAAATGCATCAAAAGCAAAATCAGTAAGGATTTGGTCCAAGATGAGAGTATTAATAAAAGATGGAGGAGCTACTTGTACTAGTTATTTAATAAATAACAAGAGACTTTTCCATGCTTTGGTTGGTTATATACGAGGAAAGAAAAACAAAACTTTAACTATTATAGAATGATTCGAGATTTCGAAGTAAGAGGATGTCGGATGAGTGGAGTTATAAAACACTTTGGTCTCTATTTACAAAAATAAGAGGGATATACAAAATTATGAAAACTACATGGGAATCAAACTCAAGAGTCATACATGAAATTGTGGGAGAGGATAATAGAACGGAGGTTGATACATGAGATACAGGTCTCGGAGAACTAATTTGGCTTTATGCCGAATAAATCCACCATTAGATCTATATACTTGTTGTTAAGGAGAATGATGGAAAGATACCAGAATAACGAAAAAGATCTACAAATGTTGTTTATTGATTTGGAAAAGCATATGACAAGGTACCAAAAGAGGTTCTATAATATAGAGAAGAAGTGTGTAAGGATTGCATATATTCGTATAAGTAAGGATATGCGAGACGAAATATATGGGATGTAAGTTTGGTAGGCAAAGGAGAAACAATAATACAGAAGCGAAAATTGGAGAAACTATCTTACCACAAGTAAAGTGTTTTTAAGTATCTTGGATGCATAATCAAGGATAATGGAGAGATTAAGAAATATGAAAAACATAGGATACACGCAAGCTAGTCAAAGTGGCAGAATGCGTTTGGTTTTATAGCGACAAAAGAGTACCTTTAAAACTTAAAGGGAAATTTTATCGCACTGCCATTAGACTAACTATGTTGTATGGAACAGAGTATTGGACAGTAAAAGGTGAGCATGGACATAAGTTTAGTGTGGCAAAAATGAGGATGCTGCGCATGATCGGCCACACATGTATGAATAAAATAAGAAACGAAGATATAAGAGAGAAAGTTGGAATAACGTTTATTGTAGAGCATTCGATCAAGTGGATGGATGAGATGAAAGGTAAACACGGAGCGAATAGTAGAGAAAGACCAAAAATAAAATCATACATGAGGTGGTCAATAAGAATTTATGTGTAAACAGTCTCACTGTGAACATAATACATGATAAGCCGCAATAGAATTGTTTGATGTATGTAGTCGACCCCACCTAGTGGATTTGGAATGTGATAATCAAGAATGGAAGTGATCACAAAGACAACTCTAAATTTTTAGGTCCATGGAATTAAATCAGAATTTATGTCAAGTTTGTAAAAAAAATTGAGGAGTAGGTCGGTTATTCAGTGATCACAAGCATTGGAAATGCATGAGAAACCAACTTTAAACAAGGTTAGCATGTCAGAGAGTTTATGAAGGGACAGACTCAACAATAAATTTAGCAGTATTTCACCAACATGAAGGAAACCAAACGGAAGTCATAAAATTCATTTTAGGCCAATACAGTACCCTAATGGGTTGTGCTGATGTGCAAATTAAAAACAATATGAACAAGGTCTATATAAATGACCATATGACATATAATCTATTAAATTAGTGCTTATTAAGATTTGATTTGGTAAAATTTTTATTTTTTAAAAATAGTTTATAAAAACAAACTTTTAAAAGATAGTTTTTTTTAAATTATAACATTTATATTTGATAAATTAAATTAAAAATGACTTTTAATAAACAAAAGCAACAAATATGTTCGGTAAAATAACTTTTAAAATTTAAAAATATTAATGTAAGAATTAAATTTGAATGTTAATTAAATTTGAAGTTATATTAGACTTTTTAATTTGAGAAAAAATCCTAAATAATCTCTGATAATTACTTCGAAAGACAATGAGACACTCAATAAAAAAAATTTCTTTTCAATCCTTGATATTTATTTCTATGAGACTGATTAGCCTCTTTGTTAATATTTTCCCTCTGTATTAATGGAATAAGTTTACATGGCATGTTAAACTGTTGATTTATCCGTTAAGAGCCAACTAGAATTAACAAATTCTTTTTTGTTAGGAGTCTCGTCTTTAGAGGTAATTGTCAAGGCCTTAGTTTTTTTTATTATCTTTTTCAAATATATTGGTTAATTTTTTTTGTGTAAAACTAAAAAATATTAGTAATTTTTAAATTATTTTTATTTAGAAGATATATTAATAATTAACATATCACATAAGTATGTTTTGAAAAGAGATAATTGACAGAAGGACTAATCAATCTCACGAAATTAAATATCAAAAAATAAAAAAAGTATTTTTTTATTGGAAGCCTCATAATCCGTGGAAAAAAAATTTTTATTGGAAGTCTCGTGGTCCTTAAAACAATTATCAGGACCCAACTAGATATTTACCTTTTTAATTTTGTCAAGTACAAGTTATCTTTCAAAAGCTTCACTTTAAATGCTTTTAAAAACACTCATATTTTTTAAAAATTGCATAATTTTTTTATGGACTATGCTACGTGTACACTAAAATCAGTCACCAAAATCAGCCACCAGTATAAAATACATATTAAAATACAAATATACATTGAAAATAAATTAAACCACACATATATTTATACACAAATACATTGGTGGCTGATTTTAGTAATTAAATTTGGTGTACAAATAGCATTTTTTTTTTTTTTTATTTATCAAACCCAAAACGAGTAGCTGTGTGCTTTCTACCAAAGCAAGCCTAAGCACAGGACTTCAAATTTTTAAGCCAAAATAGGTTATAAGATATAAGAGATAGGCAGATGAGTAAATTCCTTAAACATTCTGAAAATGATCTTCATGAACATGACTAAACAAATGAAATCAATACCTTATGGAGAGTTGCAAGCCAATCTTTATTTAACTCCTTGGACTTGTCACCTTTAGGCTTCACCAAATCTCCTGCCAATTTATCTGTGAACTCGGAGCCATTATTTTCCAATGGAGCGTTTTCATGCCTAAGACACAGCAGTCTCCACTTCTACAACGGAGAAATGAATTATTCGGATCAGAACAAAACTTACCAGCAAAGAACCTTAAAAAGAAAAACTAAGTAACCATTTCAGCACTTCACATAATTCAGTCATCAAATTAAATATCTGAATATTTTTTCATTTTGAAAAAACAAACGCACAATTCAATTGAGCTACGAGACAAAATTTTAAAGAACGAAGGGGAAAA
>NC_029780.3:107974085-108033645 GCF_000817695.3 Arachis duranensis | reverse complement strand
AGGGCATAACTCCAATTAAAACTGATGAATTAATGTTATCACAGAACAATGGGCACCGCCATGATCGACATTGGAATTGGAGCTTTCAGCTTTCACGAATGAAAGGGGAATGAAGGACCCGCACCCAACCCAACCAGCCCAAAGTGGGTGGCTGCTAGACACTGTTTCTGTGTTTAACTGTTTATGACTTACGGCTTATTGTTCTGTTGATGTTAGGTGTTCATATCTAAATCGATCTAAATTAAATCGTTTATCTAATTCAATTTAAACTGAAAATTGATTAAAATTGTACTAATTCACATTAGATTGGATTTTATTTTTTTGTAAATTGTTGGATTAGATCGAATTTTGAATCTATTTTTTATAACCGATCCAATTCAATCTAAACTGCACAATGTGATATAATATTATTATTTTATTATTATATTTACAATTACACTTATAACATATTCAATTTATTATACATTTTTTTATTATTTATGTATCATTACTTTTTAATAAATATTTTATATTTAAAATATTATTTATTTATTTATTTTAACTAATCTATAATTTTATTTTTATTGTTATGTTATCGTTGATTTTTTAAAATATTGTTAAGACTTGTTATGTCATTATTGGTTATTTAAAATTTGATGTTGATAAGTATTTAATTTTTTATTTAAAAAACCACAAATCCAAACCGTTTGTAATCGGATCGAATTGGATCGGATTTCAAACAAAATTTATCCAATTTAAATCGTACTGTACATAAATTAAATATTTAGATCGGATAACTTTTTTCTTTAAAACCAAATCAAACCGCACTGTAGTTGATGTCACTGTCTAGTGCCTAAGACTATGTAACTAAAGCTTTTTATTTGGATTTAAATACTTAATAATCGATTATAGATAATTATTAACAAAATCTCATATGGTTTACGGCGGGAATTTCGCCACGTAATGCCCTAATGCTACTGTTAAAAGCCTATTTCTCTCAAATATTAAAAGAAAAATAACATCCAATTTTTCTTAGTCTCTAAAATAAAATTAGTCATCTTTTACATAATTACAAATAAAACTATTAATAATAAGTACTAAGTAGAGCTAGCTGAGCTCAAAGAAGACACCATTCTTTCCTTTTCACCGTCGGTACCAGCTAGAAACACTATGCCAACCCTCCATTTTCGTAAGTGTGAACTGGCATTTGATCCTAAATTTTAGACCAATTCAATTGGACCTTTCAAATTTTAATATCCAAAATAATTTTTAAAATTAATTCAATATGGTCTATTAACTCTTAGCTCACTTAATTTTAGATTTAACATTGTATATTATAAAAAAAATTTTCAATTTGCTATTTGAATTACTATTGAACACTCTGGTTTTGGATTTTATTTGATAGACGTTAATGAAACATTGAAAAAACAAATTGAGTTGCTACTTACTACTTAAAATTTGAGAACGCAAGTAGAATAAATTGGAAATTGAGGAACCACGTTAATCGCTGAGTTAAACTTTAGTTTTATTTTGTGTCAATTGAAATTTAAAAATCAAGTTGAGTTATTAGGAACCATCATATACGTGTCAGCCATGTAAGGCCGTTGTTCTTTTTGTTGAGTCACAGTCTCACAGACCTGAATTCACATTTGATGATTTGAACTTGAAAACACCAAAGCAATGGAAAAGGGGAAGCCATATAATATAACTAATCATATCCTCTTGGCCGACCACAACGCATGAAACTAACCTTTTTCAAACTTTGTACTTCGTAGCTCAACCACCACTAACAGTATTTATTATTTGTGCTTTTCTTCTCCAAATAGAACACTGTATTTTCTTCAATATATAACACCATGACAAACTATCATGAAATCTTGGTTCTTTTTTCACTAACATATTACTATATCTACAAACTAAAGGGTTGAGTCACCAAAAAAAAAAACTAAAGGGTTGCATGTTAAATATGAAAAGTGCTGCTTATTCATTTCATTGCTATGCGGCTAGAGCTCTTGTTATGGTCTTGGGGTGTTTCATCAGTAGCTGCCTTTCTTCTAATCAGATTGGTTTGGGCTCGAGGTTATTGGCTAGTAAGGGACAAACATGGGTTTCTGATAATAATACATTTGCTTTTGGGTTCACAAAATCAGAGAATGATAATCGATTATTTCAGCTGGGCATTTGGTTTAATGAGCTTCCAGGAGATCCAACACTGGTTTGGTCACCTAACAGGTACTTCTCCTACCAATCTCATTCCCATTAGTTTTAGTATGATATCATTCAACAAAAATGATATGCAGTGAAATCATTCTTGTAAGTATAATGAGTCAAATCTCACACCAATAATCTATTATTTTTTATCTGTTATCTATTACATATATTATAAGGATTGAAAAATTTTGGTGCATAAATTTTCTTTCTAAAATACCTTTTATCATATACCACATAAAAAACATATATATTTAAACTAATCTCATATTTATCTTTACAAGTAAATGGTCAAATTAGTTCCTGAAAGATCATTCATTTTTCAAATTAGTCTTTTAAATTAGTCATGTTAGTCTTTCCGTTACTTTATTTATTGATTGTGTCAAAATTTGCTAATATGATTAAGTGACATCCCAACACATACCTAAAAGTCTTAATTGACTATTAATATGATTAGTTTATGAAATTAGATATCGCAGATTAGATGGCTAGTTCTGATTTTTCACTTAAACAAAAGACAAAGTCATAAATCATATCTCCATCTAGTCTTTTAGTCTTTACAACAGCTTTTGCAAGTTATCATCATCTCTAAATATGCCAAGTTGCAACATCTTTCATTTTCCTTTTGAATCCAAATAGAGACTCTCCTGTATCCAAAGATGCAATGCTGGAGCTGGACACAACCGGCAACCTTGTCCTCATGGACGGAGACACCACCGTTTGGGCTTCAAACACCTCAGGTGCTGGTGTAGAAGCAGCAACCATGGAAGAATCTGGTAACTTCATTCTCCATGACAGTAGAAAAAACCTTATGTGGCAGAGTTTTTTGCAACCATCTGACACACTCCTCCCAAACCAGCCCTTAACAGTTTCTTCAGAGTTAACCTCATCAAAGTCTTCCTCTCATGAAGGCTACTATGCTCTCAAAATGCTTCAACAGCCTATTTCTTTAAGCCTTGCCTTGACTTACAATCTACCTGAAACTTCCAAGGCTTCGGAGGAATCATACACCAACTATTCCTATTGGCAGGGTCCTGATATCTCGAATGTGACCGGAAAAGTTATAGCAGTTTTAGACCAAGCCGGAAGCTTTAGAATTGTTTACGGAGATGCCTCTGATGGAGCAGTTTATGTTTATAAGAATGACAACGACGATGCAGGTATGTCTGCTGCAGTTCACCAATCTACACAATTGACCGTTCTTCGAAGATTAACCCTGGAAAAGAATGGCAACTTGCGTTTGTATCGATGGGACGATGATGTAAATGGGTCGAGACAATGGGTGCCAGAATGGGCTGCAGTTTCAAATCCATGTGATATTGCTGGAATTTGTGGCAATGGAGTTTGTCATTTGGACAGAACCAAGACAAATGCCTCTTGCACTTGCTTGCCAGGAACTTCTAACGTTGGCAAGGAAGGCCAGTGCTATGAGAATTCATCTCTTGTTGGAAAATGCAATTCAAGGCGCAAAAGCCAGACATCGCAGTTTAGGATTTCAACAGTGCAGCAAACAAATTATTACTATTCTGAATTTTCAGTGATAGCTAACTACAGTGATTTTGCTTCAGTATCAAAATGTGGGGATGCTTGCTTATCAGACTGCGACTGCGTTGCATCTGTTTATGGGCTAGATGAGGAGAGACCATACTGCTGGGTGTTAAGGAGCTTGAATTTTGGTGGTTTTGAGGATACTAGCTCAACATTGTTTGTGAAGGTCAGTGCAAACAGCTCAATGACACCATATCGCAACGCTGGAGGGTCTAATAGCTCTTCGGATGGGATGGGGAGTGCGAAAGAGAAGGCTGTGATTATTCCAACTGTTTTGATCATGTTGGTTCTCATTGTGCTGCTATGCTTATTGCTGTATTACAGTGTTCACAGAAAAAGAATGTTGAAAAGAGAAATGGAAAGTTCCATGATCTTATCAGGTGCTCCCATGAATTTCAGTTATCGCGATATGCAAATCAGGACTAGCAACTTTTCGCAGCTGCTAGGAACAGGTAGTTAGTGTATCCTATATTGAGTGTTTTGATTGAGTTTAAATACTTGCTAACTGTACATATTTTGCAGGTGGATTTGGGAGTGTGTACAAAGGAAGCTTGGGAGATGGGACACTAATTGCAGTTAAGAAACTTGACAGAGTTCTGCCACATGGAGAGAGAGAATTTATTACTGAAGTGAACACCATTGGCTCAATGCATCATATGAATTTAGTTCGCCTATGCGGCTACTGCTCCGAGGGATTGCATCGGTATGCATTGTTACTTGACAATCAAGTTATTAAATTTTCTTCTAAACATCTAAAAAATCTGAGTTGGCTATCAAAGCAGAAGTTTTTGTTGTTAAAACAATTGCTTATTTGGCAGGCTGCTAGTTTATGAGTTCATGAAGAATGGTTCCTTGGATAAGTGGATCTTCCCTTCATATGAAGCAAGAGATAGAGTACTAGATTGGCCAACACGGTTTTATATAGCTGTAGCTACTGCACAAGGGATAGCTTACTTTCATGAGCAGTGCAGGAACCGGATAATACATTGTGACATCAAACCTGAAAACATATTGTTGGATGAAAACTTTTGTCCTAAAGTGTCTGATTTTGGATTAGCCAAATTGATGGGAAGGGAGCACTCTCATGTGGTGACAATGGTAAGAGGGACAAGAGGTTATTTGGCACCAGAATGGGTTAGTAATCGCCCTATAACCGTAAAAGCCGATGTTTACAGCTATGGGATGCTTCTCTTAGAGATAATTGGTGGCAGGAGAAATCTTGATATGTCCTTTGATGCAGAGGATTTCTTCTATCCTGGTTGGGCTTACAAGGTATGTTTCATATATTAGTGTTCAGTGTTCTTCTATCCTTAATTAATTGTTGTTGAATGAACCGTGCAACTTTATTTTCTTGTTTTTCCGAATCAGAATGAACATAAAAGGCTACACTCATTATAAGACCATAGGCTGGGATGATAAGCCCATCGAATTCTAATTAAGGATGATACTGTTTAAATAAAACCAACAAGTGTTAACTAGATAAATAATGTTCATGTCATGTTTGGTTACTGTAGGAGATGACTAATGGATCTACAATCAAAGTGGCAGATAGAAGACTAAATGGGGTGGTTGACGAAGAAGAGCTAATGAGAACTCTGAAAGTTGCATTTTGGTGCATCCAAGATGAGGTTTTCTTGAGACCAACAATGGGGGAAGTGGTGAGGATGCTAGAAGGATCAACCAACATTAACATGCCTCCAATGCCTCAGACAGTTCTAGAGTTAATTGAGGAAGGCTTAGAACATGTATATAAAGCAATGAAAAGAGAGTATAACCCTTCCAGCTCATCAACCATTACAAGCCATCTGACATCTCAAGCCACATGTAGCAAATCCACAATGTCACCAAGATAATGTTTCAACTTAAAGAAGAAAAGAAACAATTGTGCTCTCACCAATACAAATATATAATAAACATACAAGTTTTAATTAGATAGATATACATGAAAACATAATTCAGTAAGTCATCAGTTCACCGTAGATAGGGGGACAACTATTATTGGAAAAGATCAAATCACACAAAGAACTATACTGCTTGATCTATGCAGGTAAAAAGTATTAATCATATCTGTGAAATTGAACATGTTCACACAGAGCTCACACATCAAACATAACTTTTGATGAAAGAGCTGTAGTTTGTGAGTTTATCCCAATATCTGGACCACAGCATAACTCCTCCATATTTAGTTGAATTCTTGACTATTGGAAGAACTTCTGAAGTTAGATTTGCCGGAGGGATAAAGCCGGTAATAGAAGCATTAATTGCAGCAGGTAGCCCTAAGAAAATCATATCTGCATGGATATTTGAAGTCCAAATTCCCCAATAATCTTGAAGACCGGTTATATTTCCTTTATTGTACTCACATTGATGGTTGTTATAGAATTGAACCCAAACATAGTCAAATAGGCCAGTGCTGAGAGCAGTTCCAAGACAAGTATCAGGGAAAGGACATTGTGGTGCAGCAGTTAGGTACACTTTCTTGCTTTGGTTGTTGTAACTGGAGAGGTTTTTGGCAAGATCGTCCCAGTAATGGTATTGCCCGCCCTCAATAACGAAATCAATTCCATCCAGGACAGCATCCCCTAGCGGCCGCAAAGAAGATTGTCCACCCAAGAAGTTGTTCCACAAGTATGCTGCTACCTGGCCTGCATCCACGCTTGAAGTGAGTGTGTAGTTTTGGAAGGTAGCTCCTCCAATGGAAAGCATGACCTTGATGTTCTTGGCTTGACATGACTTGATATCAGAACTCAAAACAGTGCATTGACCGGTGTGGGCGTCACAATGGCCAGCAAGATTCAAAACTGGATTTGTGCCGTTCCCAAATGCAGATAGGAAAGCTATGTTCACAAATGCATAGTTCCCGGACGCACAAGTTTCTTCCAAGGTTCCCTCATCTCCACGTTGACCCCAGTAGATGGCAATTCCACCTGCATTATTTGAGCTTATTGCTATAATAGTTGGCAGAAAGAATGATAGGAGTGCAATTACAATTATCAAATTTGAAGCCATCAAAGTTGCTTGAAACTTTGATAAATGAGTTGCTCACTAGTCGCTAATAATCACTTGTGTAGTGTAACAGTGTAGCCTTTCCAATTGAAGTTGTTCATTTTAAACATGGCACTCCTTATAAAGTCTTAGAAAATAGTGTATACCAAATAGTGACCTGCATTGAAATAATCATAAGTTGAGGAATGATTAAGAAGTATCATGTTTCTTCATGTTGATTGTATCCCCGAAATCAAATTTTAAGCCGTAATGTTGTACTCTTTGATTTTTGAAAGGCCGTGCTTCGACGCATCTTTGTCCTGTAGTCACAAAAATATTACAAGGATTCGGTCAGATTATATTCCAAAGTATTTGCTAAATGCATATATATTATCTCCTACATTAGAACTGGATTTTGCAATAATGACAATGTTTGATCTTAACTAAATCAGATTGTGGTGCCTTTTTTGCTACTTTCTTTATGTCTATAAGCAAAATCCAGGAATCTAGTCACTTGGTATGGTTGCGTGTTTCATTGCTACGTTAACAAATGAATGAAATGATAATCATTAAAGTAAAAGAGTTTATTTCTATCCACATATTTACGAAACCCAAATTCCAACTTAACATACACCAGACCCTAAATGTTGAGTTTGTGAAAAACAACCATAATAATTTGATAATGACTCACATCATAATCTTGGATTAAAAATCCAAAAATATTTATCATATGTATACTTTGTACATAAAAATAAAATATTTAAAATAGGCCAAATTATAACATCTAATTCATTCACTTCTTAAAACCCATATCCAATGAGACCAACACTACAGCCAAACACTCATTTTTTTTCTTCTAATTGTAACTCGTGTGATTAATCTCTAAGTTAAAAAAGAAAGAGAATTTTCACAAGCAAAATCGGGTGTTCAGAATAGGGTTCAAGCATTCGAGAAAAAGTAAATTATAAATCTTGACACTGAAAAGGAAAGAGAGGAAAAAAGTTAATATTTAAAGCCAATAAGCAAAATCAAATCTGATTTGATTCAGAGACAAATTAGAGAAGCCAAATTTTTATTCTTGTGCTTTCATTCTAACTTGTTGAAACTATCTTCCTCCTGCATAGGGCTGGAAGTGAGCTGAGCTGAGCCGAGCTAGACCAAGCTCAAGTTCGGCTCATCAAAATTAAGTTTGACTCACGTCTCGACTCATTAATAATTGAGCCTATTTTTTAAGCTCAAACTCGACTCACCGAAAGCTCACGAGCTGGCTCAAGCTCATGAGCTGCCTCAAATAATAGAAATATAAATACAAAATCTATAATTTTATATCAATAAATTATAATTTATATATTTTAAAAAATATTTAAAAAATATAATCGAGCTAACTCACGAGCTAATAAGCTGAGTTTATCCAAGTTCAAGCTCGGCTCATTTAATTTATGAGCTCAATTCCAGGCTCAAGTTTGGCTCACCAGCTCACGAGCTTAGCTTATCGAGCTATTAACGAGTCGAGCTCGAGCTGGCTTGACTCACTTCCAGCCCTACTCCTGCATACATCATTTGGGTAATATAAAGAAAATAGAGATTGTGTATCTCTACTATAAATCAAAGTCACGATTAAAATTTGGGGTCAAAAAATGGATCAATGATTCATATTATTAAAGTAAGAAGAAAAAGGAAGAAAAAGGAGCAACTAGGTACGGATTCAAGTCAACTCAAATCACTACTGCTATTCCATTTTTTTATTGGGCTTCTTTGCCATTCTCACTGCTGAAATCTTTTTTGCATACTTGATGATGCGTCATATGTATGATTGCATCCGTAGTGACACAAATGTTTCCTTACCATATGACATGTTTTTAACCTGATTTTTCTAATATTTTGGTGTTGATCTATCTGATGACAAACAAAAAAAAAATAGAATTTCTTATCTGAAAGGCGGTGATGCAGTAAAACAATCTAAGAAAAAAAGGACTAGAACTGGAAAGAACATTGTCACGAAAAAAGAAGGAGATGAAAGTCTTCATTCACCCTCGGCTATCAGTACATCCTCCTCCAACAAGTATTTGGTCAATGGCGTAGTGAAAGATGTTCTACAAGAATTTATGAATATGACCAAACATCTGATCAACTAGAACAAACAAACAAGAAAATTGACAATTCAGAATAAAAATTCATTGAGAAAGTCTTAGAACCGAGTTGAAGTGCTTCTTAAGTACATTGATTTTTTAGAAGATGAATCGATCCAATTTGATCAAGAAGATGAAGAAATCTTGAAAACCGAATATGAGGGATCTCATATCTATTCCATTGTCTTTATTACTGCTGCTTAAAAACTATTTCTATATTTATGTTGTGATTTTTTTTATATTCTTTTCTTTATCTGGATTACTGTAATCTGATTAATAGGATTTAAAACTTTGAACTGATGACCATTTTTACCTAACAAAATTGTGTGCAGGATATATTTTACCTTCTTGATAATAACAGGGATAAATACGAAAATGAATTGAATTAATTAGGTTGTAGGCTATCTGTTTGATGTTGTTGGTTGTTTAACAATTTTGTTGATTGTTTGATGCTGCATTATAGACTTTGAGGCTTGATAATTTTTAAAATACTGGTTCAATGTTTTGAGAAAGTGGTTTGATTGAAGTTAATGATAACTATTGATTACAGTTTTTGCACATAAATGATTGTTTATTAATAATCATTTATTGAGAAAAGCACACATTTAAGGAGAGCCAATTAAACGAAAAAAGGGAAGAAATCAACTTGAAATTGAAACATTAAAGGGAAGTATCAAAGAAAAAGATGTGAAAAAGCATAGCACTAAGAAAGTCAATACTCGTGATGATGTTGATCTAAGTCAACCTAGTGAGTGCATGGACATTGTTGGGCAAGAACACGACGATGAGAGGTTGTCAAAAATCTCGTATAAGGAGTCTCTTCTAACATTGCCTGGCCTTAGTCCGGGAGGTGACACTATGGCCATGGATGGCATTGATGAGAATGCTCCTAACCCGGAGGATCAATGGTACATTGATGCTGAAAAGGAAGATCTTGGCGAAAAATCATTTGATCCTTGCCATACGATTTTAGTGTCGAAAGAAGAGTTTGATGAATGATGCAAGCCTTGGCGCAATGCGCTCATCGTCAAAGTCCTAGGCAAACGTGTGGGATTGGGATTCATTGAACAACATCTCCGAAGGGATTGGGCCAAGAAAGGTAATATAAATGTGATTGATATAGATCGTGATTATTTTCTTGTTCATTTTTCAAATGAGGCGGATTACTCGCACGCGCTGTTAGAGGGGCCATGGATGATTCCCGGGCACTACCTCATTGTGCAACGATGGAGGCCGTTCTTTCTGAATTCTGAGAATCAAGTTAAAAAAATAGCAGCATGGGTTCGTATTCCTAATCTTCCAATCGAACTTTTAATCCCCGATTCTTGTGGCGTGTGGGTTCGGCTATTGGTCAAATACTCAAAATCGATCGTACTACTTCCATCCACTCTAGAGGACGATTTGCTCGCATCTGTGTTGAGATTGATCTGGCAAAAAAACTTGTACCACGTATTTCGGTGTTGGGTAGTGAGTTAAGCATTGAGTATGAAGGTCTCTATTAGATTTGTTTTAATTGCGGCAGATATGGACATCTTATGGACCAATGTAGTGAGACGATGGTGGAACAGGTAGAGACATAGAAGGTGAAAAATGCCAACCAGAAGGTAGATTCAGGGGACAATCAAGCAATTGATGATAACCAAAATGGAAGTTCCACGGATTTTGGGATTCAACATGATACTTGGGCTAATCAAAATCCTCCAAATTTTGGCCCTTGGATGATGGTGAAAAGACAAAATAAAAAGAAAAAGACAACTAGTCCTAACGGAAAACGAGGGAAGATTCATGAAATTAATAGAGGCGAAAAACCAGTACCTGAAAATATTGTTGAAAATATAGAAAAAGGAAGAAGATCACGCTATAATATCCTATATGAGGAAAATCCGCAGAATAAGGAACTAAGGAAGTGCATGCTATGCATGTTGATAGTGAACAATCAACTAATACACAAGATGGGCTTCAAGCTGCCAAGGCCCATAACAATGTTGAAAAAATCCAACCTATATACAAGAAGGTCCTTAAACAAGGTGCTGGAAGAAACCCTTAAGGAATTAAAAAACTAAATCATGGGCTAATTGGGCTTAAGCCCTATGAAAAAAGTAATAAATTGAAAGCCAAAATGTTGGAACAATCCTCACCCAAAGCTAAAGAGCATATCAGCGAAGCTTCCTTAGTGGTTCATAACAAGAAGAATTCGGAAATGGAAGCTATGGAGTTGGCGATGTTGGAACATATGCAGCGCCTCTAAGATGATCAAAGAGAAGCTTTTGAAATCTCCAAACGGATGCAATCACCTCTTGAAGCTCGTGTGGTAAGAAATAATTTTTTAATTCAAACCCAAAATTCCTCTTCCTCAATGAGACCGCCGGACCCAGGGAGTGGCGTGACTTTAAATTCCAATAAGCAAACAAGTCTAACCTTGGAAAATCCTAGCAAGAATCAGTTGAAGGATGGAAAGTCTTCTCATGGAAGCGCTGTTTTTGGTACTTGGGACTCAACCCAAAAATTAATTTCGGTCCTCGATGACCCTCTCCACCTTTTTGTTATGATGTATATTATTTGTTGGAATTGTCGGGGTGCTAAAGGTAAGTCTTTTCATTCTCTTATTAGAGATATGCCAAAGGAATATGATGCTAATTTTATTATCTTGCTTGAAACTCATGTGAGTGGTATGAAAGGAAAGAAAATCAGAGATAAAATGGGCTTTGATGGGTCTTTTATTGTCGAAGTCGGTGGGTATTTGGTGTTTACGGGATGCAGGTATTTGGGATGTTGTTGTTCTGGATTATAGTAATAAACTAGTTCATCTTCAAGTCTTTTGCAACAATTCAGATTCTTGGTTTCTCTCAGCTTGTTACGGGAGTCCTCAACGAGCTACAAGGAGATCTTTGTGGAGTAATATTCATTCTTTGGATGATAATTATTAAATCCCTCTTCCACCTTAGCCCATGACAACAATAAAGACGTCTCACGGCCCACAAATTCAGCCCAACAGAATGCACAAATTCAATTATAATTTTAATTTTTATCTTATCTTATAGTTATCTTTATCTTTATCTCTATCTTATCTTTATCTTATCTTTATTTACTTTTATCTTTCATAGGCCAATGCTTTATATATACTTAGTTTTACCTTCATAATGAACAATTCAATCAATCAACAATCAATAAAATTTCTTCATCTTTTTTTTTTTCATTATTATTCTTTCACAATTTTATTATCTTTGCATACTCTTTCCGTTTTATTATGGTATCAGAGCTCCTCTTGAAGCTTCTTTTGAGCTCTGCTGACATCCATGGATCAAGGAGAAAGGGCACACCAACAACTTCATTCGGAGCCTCTTTTGGACCTTTCGTCAGCCCAATACTTTTCTTTCATGGCACCTCCTTTCAATGAAGAAGCTCGTCCTTCAAACCAACTTGAGCTTTTGCCAAGTCCAACTACTCATTATCTTTGTTCTTTCAATGCTTTTTCTACTGTTAACAATTCTTCAAATCGAGATTCATTCTTGAATACTTGGATTATTGATTCTAGTGCCACAGATCACATTGCATCAAATTTGTCTTGGTTTATTTCTTACACACAAATTTCTCCTATTATTGTTCATTTACCAAATGGTTCTCAAACTACTGTTTCTTATAAAGGCATCATTCAATTTTCACCATCCTTGGTTCTTCATGATGTTCTTTATTTACCTCATTTCAACTTTAATATTATCTCTGTTTCAAAAATTACTTCAGCACTCACATGTGAACTCACTTTTTCATCTTCTTCTTGCACTTTACAGAGCAACAATTTGGGGACGATTGATCTGGCCAGAATGAGAGAGGGATTATATGTCTTTGAACCCAATTTCGGTAAAAATTCATCCACTACACACTTCATAAATTCCATCCAATCTCCACCCATTACACCTTCCAATATATGCCATTTTCGTTTAGGACACCTATCTGGGCAAAGACTTAATCATTTACATAAACAATTTCCTTTTATCTCTATGCATCATGATGAAGCTTGTGACATTTGTCATCTTTCTAAGCAAAAGAAACTTTCATTTTCTCAAAGTTTTAACAAAGCCAATGCAAGTTTTGATTTATTACACTTTGATATTTGGGGTCCGTTTCGACAAAATTCTATTCATAATCATAAATATTTTTTTACTATTGTTGATGATTTTAGCCGCTTTACATGGGTTACTTTATTAAAATCAAAAGGAGAAGTGCAAAATCATCTAAAAAATTTTATTACTTTAGTTGAAACACAATTCAACTCTAAAGTCAAAACTATTCATTCCGATACTGGACCAGAATTTATTTTACATGATTTTTATGCTTCTTTCATCAACGTAGTTGTGTTGAAACTTCTCAACAAAATGGAAGGATAGAACGCAAGCATCAACATATTTTGAATATAGCTCGTGCTCTTATGTTTCAATCTAATTTACCATCATCTTTTTGGTCTTATGCTGTTAGACATGCTGTTTATTTACTTAATAGAGTTCCATCATCCGCAATTAATTTTAAAACACCATTTGAAATTTTATTCAATCATTCACCAAATTATCATGATCTTAAAGTTTTTGGATGCTTATGTTTTGTTTCTACCCTAAAGGCAAATAGATCAAAATTTGATCCAAGAGCCAAAAAGGCTGTATTTATTGGCTTTCAACATGGTTTTAAAGGATATATTGTTTATGTTTTAGAAAATAAAAGAATTGAGATTTCTAGAAACGTAATTTTTTATGAAATGATCTTGCCCTTAGTCACAAAAAATGCCCAATTCCATACATTCAACCCAACATTGCCAAACACACATTCTCAAAAACAAGATTCAGTTAGTCTTCCAGTTGAACCCTCACCTATACCCATTGACCCAACTCCACCTAGTTCTTTATTTTCTCCAACAACCTCTCCTTCTTCCTCACTATCGTTACCTAGCCAAGTTGAACACATGACAACCGAATCACTTTCAACACAGACACCCATCTCTCCTTCTGCACTAGACACCAGTCCACCATCACCTTCTCATCCCCCGTCACCTTCTTCACCACCTGAGCAACCCCATCCTCATCATTCCGACCAGCCTCACCGACCTCCAGCATATCTCTCTGATTACTTGTGTAATTCCTCTCTCATCTCTACAAATCAATCTCCCTCAAAGTGCAAGTATCCTTTATCTTCAGTCATGTCTTTTTCTTCCCTTTCATCTTCACATAAAAAGTTTCTTTTATCTCTACATTCTGACGTTGAGCCAAAGTCTTTTAAGGACGCCAATCAACACACTAATTGGCGTAGTGCTATGAAAGATGAGTTGGATGCTCTTGAGTTGAACAAAACTTGGCGTCTTGTTGATTGCCCTGCATGGGTTAAGCCGGTTGGCTGTAAATGGCTCTATCGCATCAAACGTAAGCCTGATGGTTCAGTTGATCGATATAAAGTACGTCTTGTGGCTAAAGGGTTCACTCAAACTGAAGGTGTTGATTTCTTGGAAACTTTCTCCCCTGTTGTCAAGCCTGCCACCATCAGATTAGTTTTGGCATTAGCCTCTATGAATCATTGGCCCATACATCAGTTGGATGTCAATAATATTTTCTTACATGGGGATCTTTCTAAGGATGTTTATATGACTCTGCCACCCAGATTTACATCTCCTCAACCGAATCAATGCTATAAGCTACTAAAGTCATTGTATGGTTTACGACAATCTAGTCGTATGTGGTATGATAAACTTTCTCATCTTTTGCTATCTCATGGATATCAGCAAACCTCATCTGATTATAGTTTATTTGTCAAATTTATTGGTGATCAAATTTCTATCATTTTAGTCTATGTTGACGACATTGTTCTCACTGGTAATTCTATTTCTGAACTTGCTGCCATTAAGTCTATTTTGCACTAACACTTTCGAATTAAAGACTTGGGCCCATTAAAATATTTTTTGGGTATTGAAGTTGCTCAATCAGAGAAGGGAATTTGCTTATCTCAAAGAAAATATTGTCTTGATCTTTTGGAGGATTCTGGTTTATTAGGGGCTAAACCTGCCTCTGTTCCAATGGATAGTACCACAAGACTATATCAAGACAAAAGTCCCCTGCTATCCGACCCTTTTGTATATCGCCGTTTGGTTGGCCGTCTTATCTATCTCACCACTACTCGACCGGACATCATGTATGCCACTCAACAATTAAGTCAATTCATGGCATCTCCTACTGAATCTCATCTTCAAGCTACCAAGCATGTGTTACGATATCTGAAAACTAGTCCCGGCAAAGGACTTTTCTTTCCAAGGGAATCAGAAATTCAGCTTCTTGGTTTTAGTGACTCTGATTGGGCTGGATGTCCTGACACTCGACGATCTTTAACAGGTTATTGTTTCTTCTTAGGCAGTTCTTTAGTCTCTTGGAAGACCAAGAAACAAACTACCGTTGCCCGCTTATCCACCGAAGCAGAATATCATGCACTTGCCAACACAACTTGTGAACTTCAATGGATACTAAATGTGTTGCAATTTTTACGCATCTCTCCTATCCGCCCACCAGTTTTATATTGTGATAATCAGAGTGCTCTTCACATTGCTGCTAACCCGGTTTTTCATGAACGGACCAAACATTTAGAGGTTGATTGTCACTTGGTTCGACAAAAAGCTCAAGCTGGAGTAATGAAACTTCTCCCAATTCCCTCTTCTGGGCAACTAGCCGACATCTTCACCAAGCCTTTGTCTCCTCAACCCTTCTATCTTAATCTGAATAAGCTTAGTATTCTTGACATCTTTCATCCTCCAGCTTGCGGGGGCGTATTAAATCACTCTTCCACCTTAGCCCATGACAACAATAAAGACGTCTCACGGCCCACAAATTCAGCCCAACAGAATGCACAAATTGAATTATAATTTTAATCTTTATCTTATCTTATAGTTATCTTTATCTTTATCTCTATCTTATCTTTATCTTATCTTTATTTACTTTTATCTTTCATAGGCCAATGCTTTATATATACTTAGTTTTACCTTCATAATGAACAATTCAATCAATCAACAATCAATAAAATTTCTTCATCTTTTCTTTTCTTTCATTATTATTCTTTCACAATTTTATTATCTTTGCATACTCTTTCCGTTTTATTAATAATACCAGTTTACCTTGGTGTCTAGGTGATTTTAATGCTATTTTACATGATCATGAAAGGCAGTGCGGTTCTTCCAGAGTTGTTTCGGGTGCTTACAATGAGTTTCAGAATTGTGTGTCGGATAGTGGTTTGAATTATTTAGGATTCATTGGTTGGCCTTTTACATGGAAGAGAGGTAATCTTGTAGACAGACTTGATAGAGGTTTGAGCAATCTTAATTGGCAGCTTAAATTTCCTGAGGCTTATCTAGAGCACCTTCCCCTTCTCAAATCAGACCACTCTCCCATATGTTTAAAGATTGCTGCTGATCCTTCTCCCAACAGAGGAAGGAGGCCTTTCAGATTTCTTGCTGCTTGGTTATCCCATCCTAATTTTAATGAGTTAGTTCATCAATCTTGGCATGTGGAAAACTCTTGGACAGAAGGACTTCTTAATTTCAAAAATTCTCTTAAAGAATGGAACTCCAATGTTTTTTGGGACATTTGAAAAAGGAAAAGCAAGATCCTGCGAAGACTTCAGGGCATCACTAATAGCCTAAGTTACAATAGTAATTCTTTCCTTAAAGAACTTCAAGTGCAACTTTGGAAGGATTACGAGGAAGTTCTAGCCTATGAAGAGCTCCTTTAGTGCCAGAAATCTAGATGCAAGTGGATAGAGTTTGAAGATAGAAATACAAAATTCTTTCATGGCTCAACTATGGTTAGGCGGAGGAAGAATAAAGTTCATTCTCTTCTAGATGATGGTGGTAATTTAATTACTGACAAGAATACTTTGGAGAGTATGACCTTTTCTTTTTACTCTAACTTGTATATGGATTCCCTCCTTGAGTGCCCCTTTGTTCTCACTAATGGTTTTCCTACTTTTTGTGAGGAGGATCGAAACAGAGTGGGAGGAGATATTTCTAATATGGAGATTAAAGAGGTGGTTTTTGCTACGGGCAGCTTTAAAGCACCAGGAAGAGATGGGTTACAAGCTGTCTTTTATCAGAGCCAATGGGATAAAGTAGGGTCTGACCTTTGTACCCTTATACATCGTATTTTCCACGAGCCTGAGAAAGTTCAAGAGATAAATGAAACTTGTATTACTCTTATTCCTAAGGTGAAACCTGTCACTACCCTCAAGCAAATGAGACCAATCAGTTTATGCAATGTCTCCTACAAAGTTGTCACTAAAGTCCTTGATTACCGTATTAGAAGCCTCATGGAGAAGTTAGTCAAACCCACACAGTGCAGTTTTGTTCCTGGCAGACATAGCTCAGATAATATCATCATTGCTCAGGAAGTCATTCATACGATGAGAAGCAAGAAAGGTCCAAAAGGGTGGATGGCTATCAAGATTGACTTGGAAAAAGCTTATGATAGAATTAAATGGAGCTTTGTTAGAGATACTCTTTTGGATGTTGGTTTCCCAAACCATATCATCAAGCTCATTATGTCATGTATTTCCATAACAAGGATGCGAGTTCTTTGGAATGGTGAGGAATTAGATGAATTCTCTCCATCCAGAGGTATTCGCCAAGGTGACCCCCTTTCACCGTACATTTTTGTACTGTGTATTGAACGCCTCTCTCAACTAGTTAATGCTGCTGTTGATCATAGTTTCTGGAAGCCTATCAAATTAAACAGGGATGGTCTTAAGCTCTCCCACCTATGCTTTGCCGATGATTTAATTCTTTTCGCGGAAGCTAATCTCTAACAAGTGGATATTACCAAGAAATGCCTCAAAGCCTTCTGTGATAGTTCTGGCCAGAAAATTAGCAAAGAAAAAACTCGGGTGTACTTCTCCAAGAACGTGGGAAACCAAGTTAGAATTGAGATCAGTGAAGCTCTCGAATTTGCTAGAACTGATAACCTTGGAAAGTATTTGGGTGTTCCTCTTCTACACTCCAAAGTATCCAAAGCATACCTTCAATGACATCATCAACAAGCTTAACTCCAGACTAAATTCTTGGAAAGCCTCCTCTCTTTTGTTTGCAGGCAGAACTACCCTGGTGAAATCTGTCTTCTCTTCTATTCCTCTTTATACTATGCAAATTGCTTTATTACTTGTCTCTACTTGTAATGTTATTGATCGTAAATGTAGGAGTTTTCTTTGGGGCGATACTGACCAATCAAAGAAGATTCATCTCATAAATTGGGATAAAATTTGTCAACCCAAGAAAGCAGGAGGTCTTGGCATTAGACATGCAAGCAAACTGAACCATACTTTCATGATGAAAGCTGGATGGGGACTAGTTGAAAAAAGAGATTCTTTATGGGCCACTGTGCTATGATCCAAATATAAAGCTGGGAAGGATATCATTCCTAATGTTGAGTGAAAGCCTAATAGCTCTAACATGTGGAAGGGAATATGCAAGTCATGGCCAGATGTGAAACAAAACCATATCTGGCGTATTGGGGATGGCTCTGTGATTAAGTTTTGGCAACATAATTGAGTTCCCAATTTGGGTAGTCTTGATCAGCATGTGCCGCAGGTAAGAATTAATTATGTAGATTATTCTAGTTCATTGATGGACTTCCTTGATGTTTCAGGTAATTGGGATTTGAACAAACTCAATAGGTGGCTGCCAAAAGATATGGTGAAGAAGATTGTTGCCATCTTTCCACCATCTCCATGAAGATGCCGGATCATGTGGCATGGAACTTGTCATCGGATGGCTCCTTCGATCTCAAACAATCCTATCAAGCACTTTGCAATACTCCTCCTCCGTATAATGGAACGTTCAATCTGGTTTGGCGTTGGTGTGGTCCCGAACTTGTTTCGATCTTTTCTTTGGTTAGTTGCCAATAATGCAATTCTAACCAATGCAGAAAGACAACGGCGTCACCTCTCAACTGCGTCATCATGTCCAAGATGTAACATTCACAGCGAAACAACCCTCCATGTCCTTCGAGACTTTGCATTTGCATCAACGGTCTGGGATAACTTGCTGTCTTTGACATGGAATCAAAGCTTCTTCAGCTCAAACCTTCAAGACTGGTTGAGCTCCAACCTCGCTACTTCAAGAAATTGGCAATGTCTTTTTGGGGTAGTGACATCCTCTCTTTGGTTTTTTCGAAATAAGCTGATTTTTGAAGAAAACTCCACCACAATGGCCTCGGCTATAGCTCAAATTAGAGTAAGGTTTGATGAGTTCAACCGTTCATCAAGATCTAAAGTGCACCTGAATGCTCCTTATGCCAATCATGATCGATTAATAAGCTGGAAGCCTCCTAGTGAGGATGCTGTTAAATTGAATGTAGATTACTCCTATATGGCTATGATAGTTATCAAATTCGAACCGGACCGACCGGTTCAACCGAAAAACTGGTGAACCAAATTCTTAACCGATCCAGGTTAAGTATCTAACTGTTTTCGCTATTGGCCCGTAAAGAACCGGTCTGATCCGAGTTGAACCGGTCAAACCCGAATTGAACCAATCAAGTTAACCCGACCGGATCAATGTATCCAAGCCTCCACGGTGCGCCAGCGATGTGCGGGATCATAGTAGGAGATAGCCTTTTTGAATTAGTCATCCAAAAAGCAAGCTAAGGTTCGAACTTGAGGCCTTCCCCAAGTTAAAACGCAAGTAATCTACTAGGCTAGTGTTTCTTTTGTTAAATATTATGGTAATAATTATATATATACTAAAAAGAAATACCTTTATTTACCAAACACTTATGATCCTTAAAAAACTAATAATATCATATTAAAACAATTATATTGTAAAACATTATTTTTATTCTTCAATAATAATTTATTTGTTTTTATAATTTAATTTTAATATATTAATATTATAAAATATTTTACACAATTATTCTATTATATTCCTTATTTTAAATAACTATTTATGCAATTAATATATAAGATAATTATTTTTATTGATGTAACGTTATTAATATACTTGTGAAGATATATATTTTAAATTTTAACTTTGATTTTAATTTATTTTTATAATTTTATTATTTTATTTAATTATGACCGGGTCAATCGGGTAAATGAGTGACCCACCGGTTGAACCAGTAATCCGGTGACTCAGTCATATGACCGGGTTAATTACCGGTTTGGTTCTAATAACTATGATGGCTATAATCAATAATGCTGCTTGTGGTGGGATCCTTAGGAACTATCTTGGATGGTTCATCAAAGACTTCTCTTGCAACCCTGAGAGCTGCTCCATCATGCATGCGGAACTATGGGGGATTGTCCATGGTCTTCGGATTGCTACTTCTCTAAATCTTTCTTGTGTAGTTTTGGAATCGGACTCGGCTTCAGTGTTAAAGTTCATCACCCAAAGCTGTCCAGCTACTCATTCTTGTTCCTCCCTTATTGAGAAAATCAAGCTCCAAGCAAGCTGCATCCCTCATGTCTACTGGAATAATGTGCCTTACGAAGTGAACTCTGCTACGGATCAACTAGCAAAGAAAGGACAACATTTACCGCTTGGTCTCCATACTTTTGATTCAATCCCTTGTGAGATTTCTCACATTCTAGCTTCCGATATAGCTTCTGTTCCTTTAGTTAGAGACATTTAATTTTTTGTCTTTGTTTTTGAGGTCTTTGACCCCATTATCACAAGAAAAAAAAGGGAAGTATCAAAAAACTTTTCTTACTTCTTTAATTCCAATTCATTTTATTGCATAAAATTTGTTATCAAAGGGAAAATGGTTGAGTTTGAGAAAAAAATAATAATAATTTGATGATGATTAATATTATAATCTTGGATTGAAATCCCAAAAATCTTTGTGATATGTATATTTTGTATTTAAAAAATGTTTAAAATAGGCTCAACGGCAACATCCAACTCATTCACTTCTCAAACCCATAACACTCCTACCAAACAGTTACTTTTCTTTTTTTTATTGCAACCCATATAATTAATCCCTAAGTTAAGAAAGAAAAAGAACTTTCATAAGCAAAAAAGGGTGTTCAAATTAGGGTTCAAGCAAATCTTGACAACGATCAAGAAAGAGAGAAACAAATCAAGACTTGAAGCCAAAAAGCAAAATCAAATCTAATTTGATTTAGAGGCAAATTAGAGAAGTCAAGTTTTCATCTTTATACTTTCATTCTAATTTGTTGAAACTACATTCCTCCTACATGCACCGTTCGAATAATATTAAAAAAAAGTTGTGTATCTCTATTGTGAATCAAATGTCACAATTAAAATTTGGAACCAAAAAATGGATCAATGATTTAGATTGTTGAAGTAATTAGATAAAAATTTAAGTCAATTGTAATTATTGCTGTTGTCCAATCTCTTTTATGCACTTTAGTTCTAAATTTTGCAAAAGAAGAATAACTCAAAGGTGTTCAACTAAAATGTTATTTTTTTGGTGTCCTATTAAAAATATTATTTAAGATTGACAAAGAAAATGTATATATATTTAGAATTAGAATACATAATTTTAAGTAGAAGAAAAAAATATTTATAATGACAAAAATTATTTATAAGAGTGTAACTTTAATATAGAAATGTTAATTATAATTTATTATTTTTTATTATTATTTAATTATCACTTTTATTTTTTTAGTTTAATTTTTTAATTTAATAATATATTTTATTTTATATTTTTAAACATTAATAATTAATTTAATAACAAAAAATAATAAATTGGGAAGATTTTCCAGCATTCTCCGTTTTGATATTTTGATTATTTTCAATGGAATGGTCATCTAACTTTTATTTGAATCCGACTCGCGACATATCCCCGGCGAGGGAGTAGCGACCACCGCGAAGCCGAAAATCAGTAAAGTGGGAAACAGCCAACAAACGCTCCAAAAGAGCGCCGCATTCTGCCAGTCCCCAAGCCACGCTCTCTCTGCTAATGGAGAACATGCAGTACGCGGAGGAGCTGGTTCGGGAGTTCCTCGTCTTCCGAGGCTTCACCAACACTCTCCAATCCTACGACTCTGAGCTCCGAACCGATCTTGGAAAGGGCTTCCACGTCGATAAGATCCTCGACCTCATCTTCTCCCTCTACGTTCCCAAATTCCAAGCCGATAGGCTCGTTGCCCTCCTCTCCTTCTTTAAGCACTACCTCTCCTCTTCTTCCGAAACCGCACTCGTTTCTACGCTCTCCAAAATCCAAACTTCTCTTCTCCGCTTCTACGTCGTTCACGCCTTGCAAGCCAATCGCAGGGACAGAGTCATCGACTTCTTCGCTGTCCATGGCAGTGACCTCTTGCAACGCTCACAGGATTGGACTCGCTGGTTCGGTGCGTTTTGCTGTCGACGTTGTTTTTCTCTAATCAGTTGTGAGTGTAATTGTGATTTTGAATTGCAATGATGCAGCGATTCCTTATGTTAAGAATCCGAACCAGGATCCTGAATTTCGGGTTTATTTCTCCAAGGAGTGGTATGAGGCCTTGCATCTTTCTGTCAGAAACTTCTTTAGCGAGATATTCAATGGAACTCATATCCTTCACAATTACTCCTCTAAGTATTATAAATAACTCTTATTTTTATGTTTTCGATGTAATTTTTAATGTAGTTAATAGTTATCCTTAATAAAAATCACGGCTACCTGCACTGCTGAAGATCAGTTCAGAGATGAATGCCACCAACGTACTCAAAAGAGATATCCTAAATCTGAATATTAAATTGGCAGAGCTTCAGGCTTTGCTTGATGAGAAAGAGGCGAAGTTATCTCACTATAGGAGGTAAGCATGTTCAATTCTCTCGAGACTCTAATGAGATATAAATATTTGGTTTTTCTAATTAGTTGTGATTGAAGTATGGAAGGAAGCATTAGTTCATTGAGCAATTTGCGGGAGGAAAGTTCTCAGATGTCAAGAGGTTTTCCAGAGGTTTCCCCAACTGCTGTTCCACGAGCAGTTCAAACAGAAATTAACCAAGATTCAGTTGTGAATGGAGCTGCAAATATTCAGTCTGAGTATGTCATTTCCAAGTCAGGTGATAATTCAACTGGGGCATTGAATGATCGTGTTGGAAATGGTGGATCAGGCGATACCATGCAAACAGTTCATGAAAGTCCAAGTATAGGTATATGCTCTTCAAGACTGCTTCCATATTGTTAAGTGATGTTGATTATTCACTTGATCTAAGCTCTTTAATTTAGTTGATTACTAATTTCTACTGATACACTTTTTTTGAATTAACATGATACTGAGACTAAAATAGCAATTATCAGCTAAGAAACTAGCCAAACAGAAAAGAGAAGAAATAAAAAAGCACTTGGTTTTAGGCTAAGATAGCAATTATTAAATGATTGAGTAACCGTTGATTGTTTATTTCAAATTAAAAATAATAAAGAATAAAAAAAATTAACAGTTACTTCTGTGGCAGAAATTAGTGGAGAAGTTTGTGGTGAAGAAGATTTTCCTGATGTCAAAGTAGAGCACCAGGTAAATTTGCGAATAATTCTCTATTTATGTCTTCTCCCCTCCCCTTTCCTGCTCCTCCTCTTTTATCCATTTCGCAAATGCAATTTCAATTCCATTATCATTGTAAATATTTAATTGCTGTGGTGTTTTTAGGAGACGTTCTTGGGGCATACTAGTCCAATCAGCCGATGTTGCTTCTCTGCTTCCGGGAACAATATCGCTAGTGCTTCTCTAGATGGAACTGTTAGGTAAGCTTGACTGGTAATGAAGACAAACATATCAAGATTATTACTTGGAAAAATGGAGCAGTCTTAATGTAATTTTCAGTTTTGATTGTATCCATTTGCCATTGTGTATTTTGAACAGTAGCATCACCAATATCAAATATAGCAAAAAGAAACAATGCCATGATATGACCCACCCGCAATAGATTTTTGTTTCCAAATAGCACTTTATTATGTTTTCCTTCACCAATATTTTTCCTTAACCATATCTGCTACTCAATATTTATGATAACTCTCTCAATCAACTTGGCCTTTGTTTGTTTCACATGTTTTAATAAAGAATATGGACATATGATTCATCAACTCCAGTGTCTAGAAATGCAACCATATATTGTGGCACGGAAATTTTGTCTCTTGACTGGGAATGTAAATCTGACCGCTTGGTATGTGAATTGACTTCTCATTGTGATGGAAATTATTCTATTGTATTGATCATATGAGATTTCAAATCAAAATAATTAAGTTGTTTCTCTTGAAAAAAGCTGTTAATAGGTACATCAGATGGGTGTATAAAGGCATGGAATGTAGATGCAAAGAGAGTTGTTTGTGATCTCAATACAACTCAAGCATTTCCAAGGTATTTACTGAAAATAAAATTTTATGGTCTCTGTGCATTGCTTTTACGCTCTCTCTGACACATATGTGGTTTTGCAGTGTCTTGGACATAAAGTGCAGTCCCGTGGAACCTATTTTTGTATCTGCAGCAGCATCTGGAGGGTATTTATCAAATTTTATATCATTTTTTTGTTGATACATTGATTTTTTTGTTTGGTCATTTGATTTTCTGTTTTAACAGTATTTTACTCCAATTTAGTTTCGATATGTACATTTACTTTCTGATTTTTGGACATAAGGATGAAAGTATAGTTATATACCATTGGGTGAGCTATCCTGCCTTTCATCATATTTTCAATGCCCATCTTTTATGTAGTTTATTTTTTCTTATTATTACAATGTTGCATACTTTTTAGCATGGGAGTTTGAGTATCATATTGTCTGTGTAGTGCTGGTTCCAATTATTTTGACAACCTGGGTTTTGCTTCTCTCACTGTGTGGAACATGAAGACGTGGAAACCCATGGTATGTGCTTCTCTGTGTAGAATATTTGTGTAAATTTTTGGCAATGATTAATTTTGGATCTCATAAAGACAGTCCTTCCTCTTGGAGAAGATCCACCAGCTATTACTTCTCTATGCTTTAATCACAATGGAAAGATTTTAGCTGCTTCTGCTGTTGATGGAATGATCCACATGTTTGGTATCCTTTATTTAGTCATCTGGCTACTTTGCAGCGTTGATGTATTTTTGTGCTTTGTATATGAAATGAAATATTTTTGTATTCGTTGCATCTAGAAAGTTATTATATTTATCCTTGATAGAGTTGCCAATACAGTAAAGTTCATTTGTCTGGTAAAAAAAATGCTGCCAATATTTGTCCTTTTTTAAAAGGTGAGAGTTATACTTTATGTATTAACTGGGGTCCCATGGGTGCCACTTCATCCTTAATTAGCCAAAGACATGTCTGCTGGCCTACAAATTACTGGCTGGCCTGCACATGATTCTTCTATCAGTTCTATTCTTTTTGGACCGGATGAGACTAGCATTTTTAGCCTGGGCTCTGACAGGAAGGCAAGTACTATAATGTAACATTTTGCCATGTATGCAGCTTCTGACATGGATTTTACATTCGTACTAATTGGTGCTTTGTTTTCAGATTTTTGAGTGGAGTTTGCAAAATCAAGGTCAAATTCTATGGTCAAGAGACTGCAGTAGGTATGTTTCTTTTTTGACACCTGATGCTTGGCTGCAGGTGTGAAATCCCACTGTCAAGTGCACTTGGTTGCTCTTTATAGCTTATGAAATCAAATATACAGTTTATCAGAGTTATCGTTAGTATTTTTTTATTTGAGGCAATTTCAAGTGTTGTTCTTGAAGGAATTTGTAAGAACTATTACCCATTACCTAAAGCTGACTTTATGCCTTTATGGAGTAAATTTTCTAAATAGTATCAATGTAAAAACATTTTGCCTAGGTTAATAGTATGAAATTATCTGTAGCTCAATCCAAATTTTGAGGGGTGTGTTGTGGCACTGCTGTAGTTTTGTTACTTCCTTTTTCTATTTTGGATATTTTAGTTCATTTATGCCATGCCATGCCATGTGAGGGATTTTCTTGTATCTCCATTGCTTCTGTCTTCGCATATGGATATGTTCAAAGAATTGATTTGCAGCATCTTATGTTTTTATTTAACAGGTTCTCTTACCCTCTGAAAGGTCCACAATATTGCAGACATGAGATGGCATTAGATGCAAGTGGGAGAAGACTCTTGGTAACGTCTAGTTCAGTTAGAGCCCCCATATACCAGGTTTATGTTTCCTGAATTCTTCTCATACTCTGATTAGAGATTCAGTTTGAAGGGACTACTATTTACTTGTGGCCTCATATTTCTGATTATCTTAGTTATCTAACATGTTAGGATGTGTTTGGCAAACGCGTCTCTTGAAAGTTTCACTTTTATGTTTGGCAACTTTTATCCTTCTGAGCACAGAAGTGATTCTGCCTTTAAACGCACCGTTCAGGAGAAGCTAAAATTTGTGGAAAATTTATTTCTTTTTTACTAATACTATCCTTCATTTTCTTCTATAAAAAAAGATACTAGTAACTATTACCTTCACAGTAGTTCTTTGTAATTCTTTCTACTTCTTCATGGTTCTTAGTTTTAATTTTTTTCCATCAAAATGGTTCAAATTTATTTCAATCACTAGCAAAGTGAATATTTTAATTTTTTTAATTATTTTTAGTACTCACTTTCGTATTTTAATTTTTATATTTTTTTATTGTATTTTGTATTTATAGGATAAATATTTTTATATTATTTATGTAGTGTTCTAATTTCTCATGTTATGTTTTATATGAATGTTTTTTTATCATTTACTATACTATTTTTTATATGTATATTTTTTATGAAATCTTTTTTTATTTTTGTTTGGCTTTGTTCATATGATTTTTTATTTATTTTATTGTATTTCTTTTATTCATATGACAAATATTGTTGTTTTTTTTATAGTGTTCTGATTTTTAAGATATTTTTATTATTTTTTGTTCATATAAATTCTTTTTTTATCCTTTACTGCATTGTATTTATGTTGTGTATGAAATTTTTATTTTTTTATTTGATTTTATTCCTATGAATTTTATTTACCTTTTATTGTATTTTTTTGTTCATATGATATATATTGTTGGTTTTATGAAATTTTTATTATTTCTTATCTGTATCATTTTTTTTATTCTTTAATGTACTCTATTTTTGTTTTGTATTAATTTTTTTATTTTTTATTCTAACTTTGTAAAATTTGTAATTGTAATTGTTATATACTACATTTATTATCAAAATTTTATAATATACATTATGATCCTATAAAAAAATAAATAAATAAAAAACTAATTATAAATAACAATAGAGTCATAGATAATGAAAAATAGTTGATACAACCTAAGAAAATGATTATAGTCCAAAATAATACTAAATTAAAGAGTACTGACAGTACTAAAAGAATTATAGAATATTTTCTTTTTGTTTGATATTATAAAATTTATAGTACTCTTTTTCATATTTTTATTTTTTATTGTAATTATTTTATTTATATGATAAATATTTTTATATTATTTTTATTAGCGTTTTGATTTTGCATGTATATAAAAAAATTATTTAAATTGATGTCTCTTTTGGTAATTTTTCATCTAAAAGTGATTTTGAATAGTATAATCCAAACAACATTTATTTTACTATAATCAATTTTGATATAAAGATTGCCAAACATAAATTACATTAACACAAACTTACTTTCATTAAAATCAATTTTGCAAAATTAATTTTACCCTAACGCCCGGTTGCAAACTGTAATCTAAACACACGCTTAATGTCTCATCCTCTCATGTCAGGTTCAAGGTCATTTAAATGGTTGGAGAACACTTCCTCATGGTGCTCCTATTACTGCTGTGGATTGGCATCCTACCTCGCCCATTTTCCTGACTGGATCAGCTGATAACTCTGTCCGAGTGACATCTTTATCATAGCGTCACACGTTGTAAGTCGATTTTTTTCATCTTTCTCTGGACAACATTTAAGTTGGAATTATTGGATTTTTATGTTGTAATCTGTCTGTTATTTTATATTTTTCCATTTAACGAATTAAAGATGATTTGTTGGCATTTGTATGCAATTTACTTTTGTGTATATTTATACTCTTGTTTTTTTTCTCCATCCTTTTTACTTTTTACCATGTGTATGTATTATATTTTAACTTTTAAGTATTAGAATCTTCAGTTTAATTTCATATCTTTTTATTTTATTTTATTTTATTTAGTAAACTGAGCTTTATATTAGTGTGTCTACTGTTTAGGATTTTTATCTTTAACCTAATGCAAGAGATATAAATACCTCCTAAACTATTGTAGCCATCTTACAGAGATGTTAGAGGATTGAAAACTCTTTTTAGTTTCGTAATAAAGAAAACTCTTTTTAGTTTCGTAATAAAATCATGATGTGGACAAAAGAGGTTGGGTGAACCCTTCTTGCTTCTTTGACAAAGGAATTGAAAGAGGTTTGGTGTTATTGATGATGCTGGTTGTAATTGCTTGAGCGATGGTGGTTGATTGTTGATTACATGGACTGATTTGGCTAAGGAAAGTGAAAAAGAAGAGAGCTAAAGAAAACTGAAAGAAGCGCAATTTGCAATATGTAATGTGTATTGTTTGTTGTGTATATTTAAGGTACTAGTATTTATATTGCAAGCTAAGTAAGGAAATTGCTAGTATTTATGGAGTTTGAATGAACTTAGTTTTATAGAATCGATTTTGGGTAAAAGTAAATTTGTGTCAACATGATTTTGTTAGGTAATTGTTTTGGCCCGGTCCAATAAATATCGGAGGTTCACCAGTCGGACCCACAACCCGACTGTATGATGAGACGCCCATCACATGACACGATCTCCTGTGCGACGATCTAGACAACTGGCAGAAGTTTCTAAGGGGATGGGCCTAAGTGAGAGGGTCCATCCGATGAATGGGGATAAAGAATCCTTTGATACGTCACTATAACCCCAATCTTGCCGCCTTATCGTACGAACGTTTACTTTGACATCGGAGTGTCCTTGCAAGTGGCCCACCGACGACTACTGGCAACATACCTCACCTCAATTCTCGCGCTCGGGTTTCGATCCTCACCTCCACCGATCCAACGAACTACCGAACAATGGCGCCGTTTATGGGGACCTAGCGCGAGTTGATGATAGAGGCTTTTTGCCCAGTGGACGAGCTAGAAGAAAGGGGGCGGGGGACTGCCAGAGGCGTCGCCTCATGAGTAGGATGAGCACGGGAACCTCTCGGAGTCGCCGACCACCCTTTTTGACAATTGCTGCTCCCACGAGCAATTCATCTTGAAACAGTGGATGGCGGCCCAACTGTTCGGGTTAAGTTGCGAAAGTGCAACCTCACATCTGTTCAAAAGGACAATGATAAAGGGGGAGAAGGGAAGCCGAACACCTAAGGTGGTGAACATGTGTTTATACACCCACATCTAGTCCAGGACATGAGGAGCGTCAAGATTAAGTTGGCAAATGCATTCCCGGGGGCCTGGCACTAGGAGCTCGTAATTTGCCTCCTTGGCGCCACCGCCACACAATGCTCCTGAATTGCAGAGCTATTGTAATTCCTCTGCGGTTACCCTGGAAGATGTGCTCGTGACGTCGGTAGTGCACCACACGTAGCGATTCACAGGAGGTCGTTGCGCCATACCTACAGTGGGGGCACCATTTAAGTTCGTGAGGTTGGAAGCAACTTCTAAGCCAAAACTAAGTTGTTTTATGATAAGCAATTGTTATTCTATACTACACCGTTCTAGCCTAAACCATGAAAAAGACACCTATGGCACCTCCCTAAAAGCTATCTAGCAAGCACCAATTCGATCTAAAAAGCAACAACAAAAAGGAAACTAAGACAACAATGGCGGAGAGTAAGCAAAATGGCACAGATAAATGGTCACTTACCAACAATTGCGACGTAGAAAGGTGCTGGAAGTTGGAAATTGCATGACTCTCGTGACAGTAGCAAGAAATCAACAAGCAATGAGGGTAATAGCAGTTGCAGAAGGGAGGAAAAATGGGTGAGTACTGGTAAGCAATTATGAAAAAAGAAGAGAGAAGGAAAATGATAATAGGAAACGAGGGTGGAAAACATAACTAAAGAAGAACCACGAAAGGCCAGGGATAGAATAAACCTTTCCATGTGCTTTCAAATCACATTTAAACGCATTTAATGCCCTGGGCACGATAATCGAACTGATGTCCTTGAATAGTGGTTGGTGGCAACCCCCACACGCGAGGAAAGCACTAGAGGCCTGAGCTCTTACCGACAAAGCCATGTTAGGCAAAAACCACCTCTCAGGAGGACACGGGTAGTTGAATGTGTCAGTCACGAGCCTCACGACTTGACGCATTGGAGACACTGTTCTGGCCTAACCCAATAAGTATCGGAAGTCCATCAAGCGGACCCACAATTCGGTCGTACGACGATATGGCCATCACGTGACACAACCTCCTGTGGGAGGATCTAGATAGCTGGCAGAAGCTTCTATGGGGCTGGGTCCAAATGATAGAGCCCACTCGACGAATAGGGATAAAGGAGAGGGATCTACTCCATCCGCCGACCCACCGACAACTACTGACAACACACCTCACCTCACCTCAATTCTCGCGTTCGGGTTTTGATTCTCGCCTCCATTGATCCAACAAACTACCAAACAATAACTATATACAAAATTGATTTTGATAGAATGAATATTGTTTGGATAATGTTAGTTAAAATCACTTTTAAATAGATAATTATTAAAAAGGACATGACTTTGAATTATATAGTATTATCTTTTTAAATATGTTTAAATTTTTTGATATTTTTTCTAGTATATTTTTTATATAGTATTTTTTCTAATATTCTTAATACTCTTTTCTAGTATTCTATAATTTTTCACTATTATTTTTTATGGTTAATTTTTTGTTTAATTTGTTCTACTTAATAAAAACAACAATTCATATTATAAAAAATAACAATAATGGACATAATATATAAGGACATCAATTATAAAACGGGTAAAGGACAAATAGGTCCCCGCACTTTTAAATCGTGGACTTTTAACTCCCTCAGGATTGGAAAATACAAAACAACCATTGACTAATCAAAACGCCGTACAAATGAGTCCTCCCGTTCAATTTGGTCCCCAACACATAACGGATTCTGTTTACCTGGCACTTATGTGGCATGGAAATGTGCACGTCTCTTCAGGATGGTGTGAACGGGACTGACGTGGTCACGTGGAGAAAGTAATGGGACATTGTAGTCCTTGGGCACTCGGACGACATCGTTTTTGTTGTGTGCCCTATGTCTTCAAATGGAATCCTGTCGCCATAGCCGTTGTGATTTCTGTGAAAGGTTGGGGGGAGGGTGGTACTGCGTAGTGTTAAATGGCCAGCGATGGAGCTTCATCCACCGCAAGACGCGTTCCACTACCGTCGACCGTGAAATGCGTTGAAGCTGCAGAGGAGAAAGACGACATTGCTCCGACGTGTAAATGTGGAGTGTACATCATATTGTACAAATCGAGGACGACGACGAACCCCAATAGATTGTTCTTTGGATGTCCATTTTTTAAGGTAAGTTGGTGGTTTTATTTGATTGATTTTGATTATACGGGCGTGAGAAGAACTTATTTTGATTATAAGTTGGTGATTTTTTGTTTTGCCATGATGAATATGCAGCTGAAAAATTCCAGTCACTGCAAGTTCTTCTTATGGCTGGATGACCATGTTTCAACAGTAAGAGTTCTGGACAAGTTTATGACTGAGAACGAGGTTGATGATCTAAAAGTGTATCTTGGGAAGAAGGTAGTGGAACAGAGACTCACTGATTTGGAGAAGAAGCTGTTGCATCTAGAGAGGAAGAAAAATGTTAATTTGTATTTGCTTATTGTTGTTGTGGTTAGTGTAATTTTGGGTTCTATTGTTGCCAAACTTGGCTGAAAAGTGAAAAAGCAGTTTAAATTATGCTTTTGGAACACAAGTGTTATATTAAATTATCCTTTGATGAATGATGATATGCTGTTGCTGTAACATCTTGTAGTTGGGTGGATATATGTAATATCATGTTGATGAGATTAGAATGAAAAAGACATTAAATAGTATGGATCATTTAACATTGAACCAAAGTATAAGTTCGAAGGATTATAATCCTAACAAAACATGATATGCAGTCTCATAACAGCTCACAACCTTAGCATTATAGTTTTGCCGAAAAGATACTACAACGCATAACAAATGAAAACAAGTTTGATCCAAATTTTACATCAGATTCATGAAATATCAACATCATTTTTTGGAATTGTTGACTCTTGGGGTGGGGATGAAGTGAAACATCCTTTTAGTTCCACTGCTTACTGCAGCCAGAGTCTCATCAGATGGTCCTTCAACTACTTCCACACTTGGTTGTTGTAATTTCTGAATCTGTTGTTTGCCATCACCCTTCCTTCTAATTGGTTGTTTCGGTCTGCATGTTTTGTTAGATGGCCTTGCTGAAACTGTGGCTAGAGGTTTGAATGGAACTTGACCTTGTCTTGCAGGGACTGCAGTAGTGGTCACAGATGCAATTTGTGGAGCTGGTTGTTGCTGGGCCACATCTGGAGTTGTGGAAGTGGTAGAATGGTTCTGGTTGGTTGAAGTAGATGAGTTATGCTCCTCACCCTGATATAAAGAAAGGCAATAAAGCCATGAGGCAAATTTAAAAAATACAAATAGGTCCTGTAACACTTTTAAAATAGACAACTAAATCCTTAAACATTTTATCGGGGGGACATAAAGATCCTTCGTCCAGTCAAGTATCTCTGCCTCAGGTGCTGATTGTGACAGTGGTATAACCACAAGAGAAAGGTTGTCTTGGGTCTTCTTCTTTGGTTTCCTAGTTTTAGGTTTCCAATTTGGGTTGGATGGTGCACCCTTGCAAGTCTTATAATTGTGCCCTGTTTGACCACACTTACTGCAGGTCACATAGAAACTTCTCCTCAGTTTTTCACCTTCGATAATAGTTTCTGCTGGGTCTTTCTGCCTGTTATGTACCTTTGGACGACCAATTGGCCGCTTAATGACAGGTGTAGCAGGCCTAGTTTGATCAGAGCGTATCCAAAACTCTTCACTAATAACAGGTTGTATGAAGTGCTCGTAAGTCTTCTTCAGTGATTCCATGCATAACCATGGATGCACATAATCTTCCATGTTATCATGTCTTTTTCTGATTGCTGCAACTGCATGAGTGCACGACATCCCTTTCCCATAAAATCCAATAAGTTAAGGATAACAATTAGACATATACAACTTAGACATATACAAATTAAGGATAACAATTGGACATATGCAAGTAAGGAAACAGCAGCAGCAGGCAGGCAAATCCAACAAGAAACAACTAGCAAAATATAATTACAGCAGCAGGCAGGCAAATCCAACAAGAGACATGTAGAGACATATAATTACACACTGACCAGTTAATTGCCATCTGTTACATGTACATGTATGTTTAATCAGGTCCACATCCAACTTAGATCCCTTGTATGTGACCTCAAATCGCTTATACTCGTTATCACCAATCCACTCCGCAGTCCATTTGTTACTTGGCTTAACAAGCCGCTTCAACCTTTTCTCCTAAACCGGTGCAAGCTTTTCGTGATGGCAATCTATCAGTCTCTTGTGCTGAACCATACGCCTTATGAGGTAGCAGTGCACTTCTTCGCACATTATGAGTATAGGCTTGCACCTGTACTTGGTGATCTTGGAGTTGAAAGACTCGCACATATTGTTAGTCAGGTTGTCCAATTTTGGACCATGAATGAAGTAGGCCCTTACCCATGTTTTTTGTTCAAATTTCATTAGGTATGACCAGGCATCCTGATTAACTTCCTTCAGCCTCTTCATTGTTGTCTTGAACTCAGCCACAGTTGTGCATTTTGCACAATCCCACACAATTTCTCTGATATATAAGTCTTTAAAGTGGTTGATGAAATTCTTCCACATGTGCATGACACAATTGCGCACATGTGCATTCGGCATTATCTTTTTCAATGCAGGCATCAGTCCCTAAAACAGAATGGTTCAATAAGGACTTTCATCATTTTGCATGATATGTACTTAAATTAGGTAGAGAAATTGACTTACTAACTTTTTGCTGGTCGGACATAAAATTCCAACCATGTTGTTGCACATCTCCAATGTCCTCTTGTAATAGGGTCAGAAACCACTTCCATGACTCTTTCGATTCAGACCTTGCCACAGTAAATGCAATCACATAAAATTGGTTATTAGCATCCTGTGCCATAGCAGACAGCAATTGGCCCCCATGATAAGTCTTGAGGAATGCTCCATCCAAGTGAATCAACGACCTGCATCCACTCTTAAATCCCCTATTGCAGGCATCGAAACATATATATATTTTGTCGAATGTTGGGGGTGCTTGTGGCTGGGGAATAACGTGCAACAAGGCAGTAGACCTTGGATTGCTTATATGTATCTCCATTAGATAGTCTCTAAGCTTCCCATACTGTTCTATCTCATTTCCCATGATCCTGTCTTTGGCTTCCCTCACAGATCTGTAAATCATTTTAGGGTGTAGTACTAGATCAAACTCTTCTTTTAAAAAATCAATGGCCTCATGTGTATTCATATGGGAATGGGTGGTCATCCTTTTCTCCACTTTTTTGCTGATCCAGTGTTGGTCAGCCACATTGCTTCCCAGATCTCTTGTGCATGTATGTTCACTCCTATAGGTTTTCACTTGGAAATACTACAGCTATTTATTGTATGATAGATGAGCAATCTAGGGACAATCCTCATCCTTGCAGCCAACTCTAACCCTTTCCTTATCATTTTTAATCCAGACCAACTCCCTCTTCTCAGTAATAAATGAATCCTTCACAACTTCCTTGAACCTCTCTATTGTAGCAAATCTTGTGCCTAGCTCAAACCTGCCTTCTCCAAAGCCATATTGTTCATCAAACTCAGGCCAGTGTGGTTTCTTCCCTTCATCCGCTGATGAGACAGGGGTATGCAGCTCTTCAGACTCGTACTCAAACACAATGTCTTCATCATCAGTGTCTACATCACTGACATAATCTGCAATGGCTGGCCTCATGCTGGGCTCCCTAGCAGGCCTAGATCTGTTAGGCTGTCTTCCCGGCCTACTTGTGCTGGGCAGTTTAGCAGGCTCAGTAAACCTTGAGGAACCTTCACCAGCTAGGCCCACCCTTCTTGCTTTAAATCTCTGCCTTTTAAACTCATGTGTTGCTTATTTTTTTGGCTTCTCATTGGGATCAACCCCTTTTCTCGACGATGGAGACACTTGTTTCCTCTTCCCTTTGGCAGCTCTAACCCTTCTGCCCTCATCATCTTCACCACTATCACTCCCACTTTCATAACCAACTGGTGGTGGTTTATACAGCTCATTTTCATCACTATCAGTGTTATCATCGTCGGTAGACGAGCCATCCAAATTCTCAAAGTCATTCGGATCGACTTCTTCCTCAAACTCATCATTTTTCTCAAAATCATCATCTGCAATCTCAGGTTGGTTAACAGGATGGTAAAAAAAATGAAAAACTCTTCAGTATCTTTGTTTCTCAACTTAGCCTGTCGCATTTAGTTGATCCCTACATCCCCCCTCAATACATGCAACCCTGACTCCATATCTTTGCCTTTTGGATCATACCAGTAAGCTTCCTTATAGGATTGATATCCCAGTCCTTTGAACATCATGACCAGATCGTCGAAATTGACAAAATCCAAGTCCATCGGAGAAAACTTCTCAACTTGACGATGCAGATACACTAACTCACCGGTAGGTGCCCGTGAAAAGTTACCCCTATGATGAAACACGGGAACACCAAATACATCAACCATCTGCAAAATTTTTCAATCCACAACAAAACACAAAACCACCCTTTATTATCTAAATCTCCAAAATCTCTCTAAACAACACATGGCAAATGACTAACCCCACAACTAATTACCTATGATAATCACTTACAATACCTATTAGTCCCATCCTATAACATTGATAGCAAATAACGTACATAAGCAGAATAATTTTGAACATCAATGTACTTACCACTATCTACGGCAGACGCAGGTATGACCACGGAGCTTCAATATGGAACTCTTTCACGGAACAATAACGACGACAAGACGGAGACGAAGCGTTATATTTTTTGGAGGGAAAAGGTTAGTAGTGCTAGGACTTCTTGTAATTGTTTGTCACTGATATGGGCAGCACTGGCATATCTCATAAGTCACAGTCACCACTGCAAAACATTAACCAGAAACGACGTCGTCCGAGTGCCCAAGGACTACAATGTCCCATTACTTTCTCCACGTGACCACGTCAGCTCCGTTCACACCATCCTGAAGACACGTGCACATTTCCACGCCACATAGGCGCTAAGTAAACAGAATCCGTTACGTGTTGGGGACCAAATTAAACGGGAGGACCCGTTTATACGGCGTTTTGATTAGTCAGGGGTCGTTTTGTATTTTTCAATCCTGAGAAAGTTAAAAGTCCACGATTTAAAAGTTTAGGGACTTATTTGTCTTTTATCCTTATAAAATTATACGCCCAACTCAAGATCTCTTCATCCTTATGCTATGGAATCTCAACAAAAACGATATGGAAGTTTTTTGAGATTTATGGCGTCATTTGATTAGATTCATATAGAAGTGATCAAATGACTAGATTTTATAAAAATTACAATAATATTACAAAGCAAAACAAAAAAATCATAATTTTTTTTTATAGTACTCTCATTATTCTTTTAATTAATATTATTTAGTATTATAATTTTTTATTACTTATAAAAAAGAAAAGAGAATAAAGGATAGAATTAATAAAAAAGAAATAAAATTTTCTCAACTAATAGTCTAAGGAGCTAACGCAACGCATAAGTTAAAATTTTTAGATTGAAACGTTAAAGAAACTTGAGCGTATTTACTATGGTTCAAGTATTCAATGAGAAAATTTTGTTGAGAAACACGTAACTTTTTTTTAGTTTGCAGATTTTTTGTTGAATAGTAAAAGTAAAATATCACACTTTTAGTTGTAAAAGTAAAACACATAAATTTTAATTGCATAACACATAAATTATTTGAATTGGGAAAGATGTTTTAATTGAATGACACAAGAATAACATATAAGTTTTAGTTGAGAAACACATAAATTCAATAACTTTAAAATAAATAACACATAGATTGTTTTGAATTGTGGGTATTTTTTTAGTTGAATAATAAAAGAATATTTTCAATACTAATTTTAGTTTAAATTTATTTTGGATTTCACCCAATGTTATATAAGTATTTGTCGGATCATATATTATAAAAATTGATTTGATATTTCAATTTAACATTATAATGTTTATCTTTAATGCTAATTTTAATTTTAATTTTATTTTGAGTCTTACAAGATGACGTATAAATATTTGTAGAATTATATGTCATAAATAGTGATTTGAAATTAAAAATTATTTTTTTCTCTAACATTTAGTCTTAATTTAGTTAAAATTTTATATTATTTTTAAGAGTATATATCAATTTTGGTCCTCACAGAATTTTGGACCAGATACTTTAGTCTCTGACTAAAATTAATTACTTTATTGGTCCATAACAATTAACTCCGTCAGTCACTTAGGTTTTTTATTCCGTCAACTCTAATGGAGGATAAAATGATCATTGATGGCTTGACAACTCTAAGTCTCTAACAGAAGACAAAATGGTTCCTGGCAACCTCTGTGCAAAAACAACACTGTTCTCTCTCAATTTCCATCATATCTCGCATAACCCTAACAGTCTAACATTGCAACTTCAAGCTACATGTGCACATTTTGCAACTTCAATGTTCATAAGAAGAAAAATCCTCAACTTATTTTCAACCAATTCATAGTCAGGAAATTAATGACTATATCTCCCAAGTACTTATTGTCTTCGATGGATCCCATGAATCTAGACAGCAAGTCCGATTTGTTAAGACTCGTCGTTGTCGTCGCCATCTCCCTCCTCCTATGCCCTATTATTTCCATGGCCACATTGTCCACCACTCCGATCACTTCCTTTATCTTCTTCTCCAAATTAATGTTCAGTAATTGCTTCAGTTTCCATATGAGCAGTGACGGTGACATTGCTTGCTATACTGATAGCTTGGATGCAAGGTGGAAGCTGTCTACCAGCTTGGACCTGGGGAGAGAATGAATGAAGCAATTGGGGTCCATTCTAAATGAGAATTTACATATGATGTCGAAGGATAATCTTCTCGTGATACCCTAGTGTCCAACTATCTAGTGTGTGTTTGGACTGACGTTGGCTAAATTAGAGTTTGAATGAAAATGATTTTGGATAGAAGTGAGTTTGTGCCAATATGATTTATGTTTGGCAAGTTTTACTAAAATTAATTTTGATAAAATAAATGTTGTTTGAATAGTATTAGATAAAATTATTTTTAAATAAATAATTAATTAATTACTAAAAAAATATAATATTAAATTATAATATTATTTTTTAAGTAGATTTAATCTTTTTGATATTTTTTAGTATTTCTTTATATAGTATTTTTGTATAGTACTCTATGTTAATATATTATAATTTTTTACTATTATAATAAAAATTAATATTTATTTATAAAATTAAAATAATAAATAATGCACAAAAATTAGAAGACAATTAATACTCTCAGTATACGTTTGTTTAGAAAAAATTATGGAGAAAACCAATAATGATTAGTAACAAATCTAAACGTACATTGAGTGACTGAATGCAGAAGCTATAATTTTTTGCTTCAAGTGAACAGACTTTTGGGATGCAAAATTACGTTTGCATTCAGAAAAAAAAGTTGCCAAATATCAAAGAACAGCGTTTAAAACTCTCAAATGTACTTTTATCATCTATAACGTGTTTGACAAATACACCCGTATATTGCTTGATAAATAGTGGAGAAAGACGTGCCCTTAAAGTAGTTGTAAAACTTATCTTGAGGATGTGGTTGACGCTGTAGGAATTGGAAATGATGCTGTTATCGAGGATGTGGAGGTGTATGCTTTTGGTGGGCGAAGTGGGGGAAGAGGTGGGTATACTAGTCACAGATATTTGAAAAGTGTGTGGTCCATGACATGTTGAGATAAGTGTGACACGGGTGGCAGTTATACCATGGCTTGATTTTGGAGTTGAAGAGGAGGAAGGAGAAAATGAAGAAGAAATCTGTGAAGGTGAATGAGAGTATTAATGTTAAGGCTATACAAGATAATATGAAAATTGGGGTAGAACGGTGTCATTTCTGAACGGAGAGGTTCAGAGATTATTTTGTCCTGTGTTAGAGTTGACGGAACAAAGAATTTAAGTGTCTGACGGAGTTAATTGTTAGAGACTAATTAAGTCTGGTCTAAAATTTTTGAGAACAAAAATAAGTATGTACTCTTTTTCTTAAAAAATAAGAATTTCATTAAAAAGTACACAAATTTTAATTAAGAAATATAAAAAATTTATTTTAAAATGTACAAATTTTTAAATAGAGTAAGAAGAAGAAAACAGTAAAAGAAGGAGCCATAGGAATTAATTTTGTTTTTAGTTTTTTAGTTTTAAAAGTGTTTATTTTAAAAGAAATATAATAAAAAAAATTTTACTATAAAAAAGTTATTTTTTAATTTTTTATAAACCTTTAAATAACTTCTTAAAAAATTATAATTTAATCTTAAAAATTATACCAGATATTAATATTATTATTTTTCATAATCAAAAACTAAATTTTTTTTTTGAAATTTTCCAAACCAAAAGAAAAAGAAATGCGTATGTATAATATAACATGTCTAAAATTAGCATGTGAGCAATGGGTAAATAAAGATAAAAACATTAAAGAAATATGATAACATTATATATTTTTCTAAACATTAATTTAGCAATATACACTTAGATATCCATTTTTCATCTTTAACTATATGTGTAAATAAAATCGCTTTTGATAGAATTATAAAAGAATAAAGTTTATTTCTTGTCTTTAATATTTTCAAAAAATTTTACAAATATTCATAACGTTTTTTTTCTAATAATTTTCTTTCTATAAAGTTCAATTCTACTATCAATTTTAAGTTTTGACAATGAACAATTACTCAACCTTTTTCTTGAAAATAGTATGCCTTAACCTTTAAAATAAAGTTCAATTTTGATAACGTACAGAATTTTACGTAATCATTCAGTCAGATTTGACTGAATTATGTGTTTACATAATTTTTTAATTGGTAAATTTAAAAATTAATTATTTTTTATAATTTGACAATACATAATTAATTTTTGTGGGAAATTATTTTATATTAATATGGTATAAAAATTAAATTTATTATTTTTTATTATTATTTTTAATTATTAATTAATTTTTTTAATCTAATAATTTAATAATATATTTTTAGTTCACACTTTTAAATTTATTAACTACTAACTAAAAATAATAAATTTTAGTGGTTGTCTAATATTTTTCTATTATAAATATATCGTTTTCTTTACCAAATTATGAATATATTTATTATTTATTTGACAAATCAATAAAGGTTAAACGGTGTCGTTTCTAGTGCGCGCCCTCAAAAGCGCGGGAAAACTTTCCGCCTCTTCAATTCAGCTCACGCACACTCAGATCTCCAAATAACCCACTCTGCAACCTTCAACCTAAAAATTCCGCAGAATCTTATTCTGATTCCAACAATACCCTAGTCCTGAGCAACATCAGCAAACACCATGGATATGGAAGGATTATCCCTAATCTGCGCCTCCCTAGGCACCGTCGAGGAGGATGACCAAGGCAACCGTATAGGCTACGTCAAGGGAGAATACTGCCTCGGTATTAATTTCACCCATTTGCCATTTTTGTTCTCTAAATTCAATTCGGTGAAGGTTTCTCGGTTCCTAATGGGTCAATTATCGGTACCGACTTTCCAGATAACCTGAAAGACTTGCTGAGGTTTCTGCGGCGCGACGACCCACAAACCCGTGACGCGTTCAAGCAGGTGTGCAAATGGAACAAGGTTTCCAAGGATTTGATTCCGATCATTGAGTACTACCAGGAGGATCGAAATTTGCTTTTGAATGCAGGTTAGCTTTGTTTTTACTTATTTGAATTTGCATGAATGATGCTGATTGTTGTGGGTTTGATTGATTTTTGGTTGTTGATGGCCTTTTCTATATATATATATATATTTATTTCAGTGAAGGTTTTGGTGTTCCTTACAATGCCAATAGAACCAGGTTCCACGGATATTCAGCAGCAGCTTGAGTATCTGTGGGGATTGAAGTCTGCACTGACGAGTAGTGATGTAGTTGCTGTGGTAGTGTCATTTCTAGAAAGACCACTCGAGAATTTGGAACAGTAAGCTTTATATTGTAACTATTGTTGAAAATCATTAGAAGGGAAGGAATTGGGAACCTGTAGTTTGTGTTGGCATATCTCTTATTTATTTGTTCTGTTTTACAGTGATGCATTCACTGAGGATGATTGGAAATTGGTACAGCTACTGCTAACATTATTTAGAAATATCCTGGCTGTACAGGAAATCCCATTGCAACAGAGTTCAGCGGGATTTGCTACTGAGTTCTTATCAGTGAGAGATAAGTTTTTGGAACTGTTGTTCCGTGAAAATGTAATGGATATACTATTGGTTATATCTCAATACGTCGGTGGCTCCAGCGTTTATCTCCAGCAGGATAACTTGCTTCTACTGGAAATTTTCCATTACATATTCTTCGGTCAGGATCCAGTGTTGATTGTTAAGACACATTTACATGGAGCAAAGGTTTTCCCTCTCAACTTAGCGCATCAAGTTACTAATTTACATTATTCTTTCTAGAATGTATTTCAACAATACGATGAACTAGTTTCTTTGGATACGTAATAATTTCATCTTGGTATCTGCTACCCCTCTAGCGGTTTTGTTTCTTATCTTTAAGTGTTATGTTTTGTCTTGTTTCTCAGGTGGAGGAAAACTCCCAAGCTTCTCTTAGCAGTCTCCAGTCCATTATGGAGGAGGAAAAGAAGAAAAAAAGTATTTGTAGTCTCAACAATTTTAGTAGGCATTCTCAATTTAGTGGGACATTTTCAAGGCTTACCATGGTATTACATTTTGTCTCTTCTTTTTAGCGTTCATTATAGTAAACTTCAATGATACCAGTTTGCTCTTTTCGGTAGGATGGTTCTAAGGCAGTACTTAAAGGAAATCCTAATTCTTCTCTTAATGTAATGCTTAAATCAAAAAACATCACGCGAGCACATGCCAAAAAAATTGCATGGGACCATCCAAGGTTTCCTCCAACAAAGGATAAGATATTGGAGTTGCTTCAAGCATTTATTAGTCAGTTCCTTTCTGGGGGATACAATGGTATAACTTTTACGATTTCTTATTTTTATTTTTAGTTACAAGTATATTATTCTGTAGTTTTTTCAATTGCAAACCAGAAAGTAAGAAAGTAATCGCATTGTAAGTTTAACCCGTGCCAGTTTTGATGCGGTCTATTCGTGAGGATATTGAAAAGGAGCATCCTGCAATTCAAAAAAGTGACGTTGTTGTTTTCTTTCAAGTGGCTGAATTTGTCACTTCATTTCAGTTTCACAAGTATTCAGCTTCTAAGGTGAGAATAGTTAGTTGAGATCTCATATCTCTTGGCACATTTTCTCCCTTCCTCTATTAATGCTAGAGATGTTAAATCCATATTTTCATGATATTCATGGTTCTAACCAGGAATGATTTCTGATTCATCTGAACTTTGGAACTTGATGTAGATTCTCCACACATAAGTTCCTGATATTTTTACTCAAGTATGCAACTGTATTGGTTTCATTTAGCTAAATATAGAAATAACTCTTTATTCACCTCATGAATGATAAATTTATAACAGAGGAATTTTGGCTGAATGATTGGAAACCAATAAAATACCATTACAATTATAAAGTAAATTGCAACATCATTTGTGCTTATGCGGTTTGAGCCTATGAAGATCACTTCTGCCTTGATTTATAATAGTACTACCTTTCCTTTGTGAAAGGATATGATCACAAACTTTGGGTTTAAATAATAGGCCCTTATTACTTTGATATCTGTTTTGGGTTGGTTCTTTGAAATATTTTAATATTTTTTCATACATGTTATCTCTTCTTTAATAGAGTAAGGAGGGAGGGGATACATTTGAGACATTGGGCGACAAAGATGTTTATTCCTCAGATTTCAACGGTCAAATATGTGGTCCAATTGCAGCATCCTTGAATGAGGCAATGTTTCAATTAGTGATCTCAAAGTGGCGCCAAGCCTATGAAGGTTTGAAGGAAACAAATGACTACAAGTTCCTATCTGCAGCTGGTTCGCTTTTGAAAAACATGGTAATGTTCGCTGCAAAATTCTAATATTTTAAGCTATTTACTTTTGATTTCAAAGATGTATGTACCCTTGCACAGTGATGTGGAAATTGACAACTTTTGGCATTTCCTTCTTTTACATCTGTACTCTTATTTTAAATTATGATGCCTAGGTTATGATATATATACCTCAGATTCTTCACTTTTGCAAACACTGTTGCGTGGAAATTACCATCTCATTTCAACTCCGTTTTCTTCACATTCCTCATTTCAGTCAAAATCTTGTCCTTTTCTCAAGTCCATAATCATTGTCTTACTCTTATACTAAGGATACATATTTAGGAAAACCATGTCAATTAGGGAATAGTAGCAAGAACTTCACCTTTGCTCATAATCTCACTATAGGCTGCCTAATTATCATTTCTTGATTTTGCAGATTCGCATGCTTGATTTGGTACTTAAATTATTTCCAGAAGACTCCAAGGAGCCACAAACAGCTCGCATCCTTCTTTACAAGTTATTTTATGATCAGACTGAGGAAGGGATGACTCGGTTCCTCTTGAATTTGATCAAAACTTTTGACAACCACAAACAACCCAAAAGGTTTAACCTCTTAATCTAAAAAGGGAAAACTCACGTCTAACATACAAATGGGATTGCAATTTTTCATGTGTTAAATTCATACTTTGGCAGCATTCAGGTGTAGAATAATTATCTATCCGAAGTACATTTCTTGATCCTTTACAATGTGTACTAGTTAATATTCTATATATCTATTTGTAGAAGTTGTGGGGCAATGCTCTATGCTGCTAGCCTGTAGTATGATTGCAATCAGAAGGGTGTTTATTTATAATCCAAACATTTTCTCCTTTTTTAGTCTACTCAACTAATTGATACTGTTCAATTTCAATCTGTTATGTGTACAACCAAAGGTATCCAACTATGGTCATGACTAATGATAATAGTGATTTTAATGCATATTTTGTATCTATGTTTGTGTATCATTTTTTGTTGTTGCAGTTCTTACTATTGTTGTTTCTTGTCAGTGATCTTGCAGATCTGGTGGAAATCATTCACAAGGTTGTAAAGCTAATGGATAATCTCCAATCTCGGGGAGCATTGAGGGTAAGCTGAGATTATTTATATATTTGTTTCGAACTGTTGAGTGTTGATTAAAATCTGACTTAAGTGTGCTTTCAAGCTAGCAACCAAAAATTTAAATCATTACAAACATTTAAAAATTGAAATGTGTACATAATTAATCAGGCCAAAATTTAACAATCATATAGATTACTCTAAAAGTGGGTACTTTAATTTACTGAATGAAAAGTGATATTAAAATGGACCATAAAGTCAAATACCATACAAGTCAAATTCTCCACTATCATTTGTGTTTTTATCTTGCTTATTTTCTGATAATTTTGCAACTCTTAATCCTTTTCTTTATTTTGTACGTTACTAATTCAAGGTGTCTAAAAAATCAAAGAAAATAAGAAAGAAGAAACTTCCTGAAGTAATAGAATCAGCAGACAAACAAATTGAAGAGCATTCTAGCATGCAAAATGAGGATGGCATCTGTATTGGTAATGAATCAGCTGAAAGTCAGCCACTGCAAAAGGACAACCCATCAAATGCAAATCCCCCTGGTGAAGAAGGCATTGTTGTCCCTGATGATAGTGAACATGAAAATGTTGTTGAGGAGTTTGGGAACTTGGATAGTCTGGAGCCAACAGAAAACAAGAATCCCAAGCATGCTAATGAGGACGAGTTGGATGAAAACGTTGATTCTTCTGACGAAGAGCAATTAAATACAATTTGTGAAGTCGATTTCAAGGTCTCAACACTGGTCGCTACTTTTGCAAATCACAATATTATTCAGAAATTATGCTGGCTGCTGAAGTTTTATAAGAGCAATTCTCTTGCGACAAATCATTACATAATAAGCATGTTGCGAAGAATTAGCGATGACCTTGAACTCCATGCAATGTTCTACCAGGTTTAAGTCCAAAAGGCATTCCAGCTTCAATGATATTTAGTTGTTTATGAATGTGAATAACGTTTGTTAATATACTATTGCAGTTGTCGCTGCTCACAACTTTTTATGACATCCTGGTTGAACAAAAATCATGCCCCTGCAATGAATATGCAGATATAGTTGATTTCCTGAATAGTTTGGTCAGAAAAATGCTAAAGAAAATGAAAAAGCAACCACTACTGTTTGTTGAAATCCTTTTTTGGAAGACCCGACGGGAATGCCACTACATCAATGCTGAATACTTACTGGATGAGCTTGGTCATTTGAGGAAAGAAAGTAGAAACTGGGGTAGTACTCAAGGAGATGGAGAAGTTGGTTCATCCGCTGCAAAAGTATGGACTCGTAGAAGTATAGCTGATGCACTTGGTGACGATGAAGCTGATGTTCTGATCACTCATGAGTTCGGATATCAAAAGTAGGATAAAATTCCCAAGCTCTGCTTTTGACAAGCTTTAGTTAGATTGAGATAACCAATTTTAGAATGTACCAATTATTATTGACTTAGATTTCACTGAAGATAAGTTTCTTTAATTTTCAATTTGTTTTATTTATTTCATAATCTGCTCCTTTTCTTCTTTTTTCTCCAGCAACGAAGAAATGCTTGACGATGTTATTGAAGGCTTTGTTTCTACCTTTGGCAGTAAGGATGGCAAGGATGATAATAGGTGCATTTACAACTCATCATCATAGTTGATCTGTGATTATGAGATTTCCTTGTTTCTAATACTTTGTTTATTGGGCCAAAACAGTGAGGAGAAAATGTTGGAAGATGAATCTCAAATAGCTCCAAGGAGAAAGAAAAAACTTATTCTTGATGGTGAATTGGAAGAACAAATCAAAGAGCTCTTTCAGAAGTAGGTTTAAACCTATCAAATTCTATTGTCTAAACTTTGAAGCATTTCAGAAGTAGGTTTAAACCTATCAAATTCTATTGTCTAAACTTTGAAGCGTGCTTCAAATCATGCCTTGACTATAGGCAATTTAGCCTTTTTCATATGACACCACTGCCTCAAACATACTTCAAGGAGTTAGCATGATAAATTGTTTTCATAGCTTTCAAAAATTTGTTTCTCTTGCCTATAATGATGGTCTTCATTGCCATTGCTGACTTTAACTTGCTACTGATATTTTAGATTTAAAGATGATCCACAATGCAGTTGTCGTATTGCCGAAGCACTAGATCAACATGGAAAAATCTCAGCGGCTCAAATTTTCAATAAGTTGAAAAAATTAGGACTAAAAGTTAGGCCTAAGAGAAAGATGCGCAATTCTGATGAACCCTCTTCAACCAGGCCTAATGTGTGAGTGTATTTTTTAACTCTTGCTTTGGATTTTTCCCTTGAAATTCATGTTAGCTGGATATGGAAAAATATTTTTCTCATCCATTCCTAGTTCAAGAAATATTTTTATTTTCAACTTTTTTTCTTTTGAATTTGTTTTCAACTCTATATTTTACAGCCAGAAAAGAAAAAGAGTCCATGCTTTTAGTGAAGATCAAGAAGCTCAAATCAGAGTTTTATATGAACAGTGAGTGCACTTGGTTGCTTGTTGGAAGATTACATTTGAACTATCCTATCTCTGCTTTTGATTTTGCTCATGGGATTTGGACTTTCTTATTGTTGCAGATTTAAAGATCACAGAAGATGTAGTTTCATGATAGCCAATTCACTGGATTTGGCTGGTAAATTCACACCTGCTCAAGTCTCTCGAAAACTTAAACAGCTTGGCTTGTCTTTTCCTCAGAAGAAGAGCTCTGGAGGAGAAATGCTTGAAAATGGTGCAGATCTTGTGGATGGTTCAAAAGATAGAATGGAGGAATCTGATGATGAGAAATTGATATCATTGATCCCAAGGTAATGTGCTGATCTTCTTTCTCTACATCGTTGGTATAATAATGCTATATAGTTGCAATATTGTATTCACCAACTGTCATGCGAAACATCCAAGCATTCTGTATATTTAGTTTTAGCACAATTTTCTCAAGGTTTGTGCGTAATATTAAATATATGCTTAAGCTAAACTACAGCACTTTGTCAAATACAACTTTGTTGTGCTGCCCTGCTGAATGAGTCTCTTCTATCTTCAATTTCTAACTATTTATTTAATTCCAGGAAAAAAATGAAGAATGTCAAAGTATCAATTGAGCAACTACATGAACAGACTAGCAAGGATAGTTTGTCAAAAGATGATTCCGATGATGAAATGCTCATCTCTGTTCGAAAGTAAATGTCTTTTTTGCTTAACTTTTATTTGGATGGGGGAGTTTACTGATCATTGATAAATGATAGAAGCATACATGTTTGTATCAGATATCCAGTTTTAGCTGTTCATTCTTCTGGGACATGCCTCTATGTGCTCTGACTTGAAAATAGGATTGGCTTGTTTGTGCGTAATATTAAATATATGCTTAAGCTCAACTACAGCACTTTGTCAAATACAACTTTGTTGTGCTGCCCTGCTGAATGAGTCTCTTCTATCTTCAATTTCTAACTATTTATTTAATTCCAAGAAAAAAAATGAAGAATGTCAAAGTATCAATTGAGCAACTACATGAACAGACTAGCAAGGATAGTTTGTCAAAAGATGATTCCGATGATGAAATGCTCAGCTCTGTTCGAAAGTAAATGTCTTTTTTGCTTAACTTTTATTTGGATGGGGAGTTTACTGATCATTGATAAATGATAGAAGCATACATGTTTGTATCAGATATCTAGTTTTAGCTGTTCATTCTTCTGGGACATGCCTCTATGTGCTCTGACTTGAAAATAGGATTGGCTTGTTTGTGCGTAATATTAAATATATGCTTAAGCTCAACTACAGCACTTTGTCAAATACAACTTTGTTTTGCTGCCCTGCTGAATGAGTCTCTTCGATCTTCAATTTCTAACTATTTATTTAATTCCAGGAAAAAAATGAAGAATGTCAAAGTATCAATTGAGCAACTACATGAACAGACTAGCAAGGATAGTTTGTCAAAAGATGATTCCGATGATGAAATGCTCAGCTCTGTTCGAAAGTAAATGTCTTTTTTGCTTAACTTTTATTTGGATGGGGAGTTTACTGATCATTGATAAATGATAGGAGCATACATGTTTGTATCAGATATCATAGTTTTAGCTGTTCATTCTTCTGGCACATGCCTCTATGTGCTCTGACTTGAAAATAGGATTGGCTTGTCTTGCTTGTCTAAAGCTTATTCTGTTCTGAATTAATGACTTTTTGTTTAGGAAAAAAATGAAGATTGGCCAGGAATGTAATCATGTGCTGCTGCCTATGTTCCCTCTTTTCTTCATTGGGCCATAATAATATTGCTCAGAATTTACCTTTTTTTGTCAATGTTTATATGGATGATAGATGCATCTGATACATTTAGCTTTCTGGAGTTGCACCATGGTTGATTGGTACACCTGCCATGTTTGAATCATCATCTTTAATTGATAGTATACATATATTCCTTACTCTTATATATCAATCTCAAGCTGTAGCTTTGATGTAAATAGTATCTCTTAAAAAGTGGCTAAGCCTTTCTGAACTTGTGTTCAATGGACACGATCGTTTTTTGGGTTGACATCCAAGGTAGGATTTCCTTCTAAGATCGAAAAATGCATATTTAATGACTCTAATCACTTGTGATTTGATTTGGGTTTCATGAATGAACAGAACCATGTATTTCAACTTGCATTTCGGATTTGTTTTTCCTTGTAATTTCTTCTTCTACATTTGTTAAATTTCTGATGTAGGAAAACTAGAAGATCCCTGCTTGCATCAAAGCGCGATGACCTTGAATCTATCCAAATTGAGGAGAGAACAATGGACAGCGATTCTTCTCATGGCGACTGTAAAGATCTTTCGGAAAGGTATGTCATCTAAGTGCAATATTATTTGTCAATTTAGCAATTGCATACTGTTATCAGTTTTGATTATTTAGGCTGACCATGAGTTTATTAGTAAAGGTTCATAGATATTTTGTCTACTTAGCATAACTTGTTCGCTTTTACTGAAACAAAACTTATTTCATATTCATCAGTTTGCCTGGCTGCTACAGTAGTATTAGTATTACTGGTTTTGTGTTTAATTGTAATGGGATAAGGTAGGTTGAGTTCGAATTGAAGATGAAAAAGGCTGATGTGATATATTCATTCATTATATTCACAGATGACATAATTCTATATCGAGTTTAGCTAAGATGTATTAAGGGTACAAGTTAAGGTTATCAATTAGGAAAATTTATATTAAAAAAAATATAAAATTTAAATTTTCAATGCATTTATTATTTATTTATTAAAGTAAAAGTTTAAAAATTTATGCTAATAGTAGTCTTAATTTGTGCCTTTAGAACACAAAATAGATAAATCCTAATCATTCTACATTATCTATAGCAAATGTGAAATTAATATGCAGTTTGTGAGAAACTTTATAGGTTAAACTGATTTAGTGGTTGAATTGAATGGAATTGGCAGTGGAGAGCGGGTAGATTTAATAAACTCGGACAAAGTAGAATATCATCAAGTGGATCCTGAATTGGTGGATTCGGAGGATGAAGTTGTTGTTGGTGCACCTCCTGATAATACTGTATCCAGAAGGATGCTGAGAATGGTGATTGATCATGAGGATGACGACTAAGGACAATCACTGCTTCTTGCAGGTTAATTAATGTATATAATATTATTAATGAAAGGCCATTTTATTGCTCATATGTATTTAGACATGCGTGATTAGCTCGAGCAGGGGAAAGCATCTTGAAGTTCTTAGGAAAGTAGTTTGTTTTATTTGTGGTAAAGTACATTAGTACAGTAGAATATACGGTAGATCAGGCAATCTTTCTTAACTGAAATATGTATTGGGAAACTGAGACTTGCTGCATGCCATTATGTGCTTTGCTTTAGTTTACCTTCAACCTAATCAATTTGACAATTTGTATTGTTGGCTCCCACTCACCCAGAAACAATTTTAATTTTAAACACTAAAGCTAAAGTTTTTTGAAGAGGAGAAAACAAGCATCTCATTTTATGTTTGGTAAATTAAAAGTTCATGTGCTTATGTTTATAGCTCATGTGCTTATGACTTGTGCTTACGATTTTGGTCTATGTGGTTTAGGTCGAAATTTTTTTTATCTCTAACCTTTTTTTTTTATACAAAATCATTTCTAATTTTAAAATCGTTTTAAATAAATTAATTTTTTAAATGACAGAAATACTCCTCTCTTCTCACCACCACCCCTCCCTCCTACCTACTACCACTCATCACCATCTAAATCACCCCACCCAGAACTCAATTGAGAAAATCACTAAAAATCAAAATTCACCACCATTTCCACCCACTACTACTTTATCACCATCTGGATCACTCCACCCAGAACTCAAAATTATTATCATCATCAAAATTCAGAACCCACCACCACCACCCTCCACCCACTATTATCCCATCACCATCTACATCACCCCACTCAGTACTCAGAAAATATCATCATCGTCATCATCATCAAAATTCAGAACCTAAAACTCAGAATTTAGAAAAAAAAGAACCCAGACCTCAGACAAACAAAAAAATCATCATCATCATCATTATCATCAAAACTCAGAACCATTAACAAAACTCAGAATTAAAATTCTTCCTCTTTCATTAACAAAATTCAGATGCAATTACAATAATCAGAAATTCCCAAATTCATCAATTACAAGAACCAAAATTTCATAAATCTAATTACTAGGAACAATCAACAAAACTCAGATGAATCAGATGAATTGTTTGTGACCCCCTTTGATAGAGCTGAAGGTTCTGATCCCTCTGGAAACCCTTGTTGGGTGAGGGCCAGACGCGTTGCGGCAAGGCTAGGGCGCAAGTTGCAGTGCTGCGAGGGCGAGGTGCGGCGAGACGAGGACGAGAGCGGCGGCAAGGTGACGACAACGGCGAGGGCGACGACGAAGCTTCCTTCTATCCGCTTCTCTCCTTCTCTCCCTCCGAGTTTTTGCTTCTCTCTAACTTTCTGTTTCTCTCTCTTTGTGATGGAGATAATGATATTGAAGTGAGGGTATAATTATTCGAAGGACGATTTTAAAATTATGTTAAAATTTTAGGGACAATTTTATATGCAAAAAAATATTGGGAATGAAAAAAATTTACAGACTAAACCATAGGAACTAAAATCGTACTTAACCCTAATAATAAATGTCTAAAACTATTCTTATTAATTATTAGCACTAAAAAAGTAATTATTTTTTATTATATATATATATATATTATGATCTTTTTTCACTTTTAAAAACTATTTTACCAAACACGATTATGGTGTTTATGTTTATCGAAATTCATTTTTAGTTTGTTTTTACCAAAGGCAGCTACTGCAATTTTTAAAAAGCTAGTTTTTAAAAGATAACTTTCATAAGGTATTTTCAAAAAATAAATTTTATCAAACTAAGTGCTTGTTTAGGCGTTAATAAATTAATAAAAAAGGATTTTTTTAATGAAATTTTTTTATTTTTTTAATCACGGATAATGCTAATTTTTCACAAATAAACAATAAATTAATTCTAAGAATTTAAACTTTTTAAATTTTTGTTTATTGGATATTTTATAAAATCTTTATTTTTCAATAAAGATATATTAAATATAAAATAAAAATATATAAATAGAAGATTCTAGTATTAATATAATTAGCTTAATAACAATAATTTATATATATATTTATTAATTATATGTTGTAATGTATATGTATATACGTATAAAGAGAAAGAAGTATTCAATAAAATTGGAACGTAAAGAGAGAGAGAATTGATTTGTTTTATTGCTATGTGTATGTTAGGTGAGGATTTGCCCTCTATTTATAGATACAAAAGTTCAAACATTCAAAACTTCATTTAATTTCATTTTGGCTCGGGAGCTTCATTTTTCATCGAAAAAATCAGCCGCCCATATATTGAATGGGCATCCACGTTCTTTGAACTTATCACAACATTCCTCATTTGATGACCATTTAGGATTATATCTCATTAAAACCTTACTAAAGAAAACTTCAATGGGAAAAAAACTTTAGTGAATGAAAAAGAGTACAAAATCTTTTGTGATGGGGACTGCCTCGTTAAAAAGCTTGTCAAGAAAAACCCAATGAAAAAAAACTTGACCAAGGAAAAAAGAGTACAGTCTCTCCCTCTTGCCGACATCATTGAATGTCTCGAAATCGGCGCATCCCAATCTCACGTACCAATCTTTCAAAGGAGGATTTTGGGAGTGACTTTGTAAATAAATCTGCCAGATTATCACTTGAGTAGATCTATTGGATATCAATTGTCCCTTGATTTTGAAGATCATGAGTGAAGAAGAATTTGAAAGAAATATGTTTTGTTCTCTCACCTTTGATATATCCGTCTTTAAGTTGAGCAATACATGCTGTATTATCTTTAAACATGACAATTGGAGCTATCTTATGATCAATCAGTCCACATGATGACAGAATATATTGGATCAAACTTCGGAGCCAAAAACACTCGCGACTTGCTTCATGAATCGCTAGTATTTCGGCATGATTAGAGGATGTTGCAGCAATCGTCTGTTTCGTGGACCTCCATGATATAGCTGTTCCACCATATGTAAGCAGGTATCCTGTTTGAGATCTCCCTTTATGTGGATCAGACAAGTAGCCAGCATCTGCATAGCCAACTAGTTGTGACTTGGATCCATAGGGATAAAACAATCTCATATCAACCGTTCGATGAAGATATCGAAAGATTTGCTTGATTCCGCTCCAATGTCTTCTGGTTGGAGAGAAACTATACCTTGCTAGTAAGTTCATAGCAAATGATATATCGGGTCGTGTATTATTAGCAAGATACATTAGCGCTCCAATGACACTAAGATATGGTACTTCTAGACCAAGGATATCTTCATTTTCTTCTTTAAAACGGAATTGATCCTTTTCCACATCCAAAGATCTTACGATCATTGGGGCACTCAAAGGATGTGACTTATGCATATATAATCTTTTCAAGATCTTTTCTTTGTATGTTGTTTGATGAATAAAGATCCCACTTTTTATATGCTCGATCTGCAAGTCGAGACAAAATTTAGTCCTTCCAAGATCTTTCATCTTAAACTCTTCTTGTAGAGTTTTTATAATTGTTGGAATCTCTTCATGAGTCCCAATGATATTTAAATCATCAACGTACACAACAATTATAATGAACCCAGATACAGATTTCTTTATGAAAACACATGGACAGATATCATCATTCTTGAATCCGTTTTTGGCCAGATACTTAGTAAGACGATTATACCACATTCGTCCAGATTGCTTTAGACCATATAAAGATCTTTGCAATTTAACTGAGTATAACCCTTGCGAATATTCATTGGATGGTTTGGATATCTTTAGTCCTTTAGGGACTTTCATATAGATATCCTGATCTAATGAGCCGTATAAATAGGCTGTTACCACATCCATTAAATGCATATGCAATTTATGATATGCAGATAAACTGACCAAATAACGTAATGTTATCGCATCTACTACAGGGGAATACATTTATTCATAATCTATACCGGGCCTCTGTGAAAAACCTTGTACTACAAGTCGAGCTTTGTAGCGTACAACTTCATTTTTCTCATTTCGTTTTCTCACAAATGCCCATCGGTATCCAACAGGTTTTACATCTTCTAGTGTACGGACTACAGGTCCAAAGACTTCACGTTTTGTAAGTGAGTCTAACTCAGCCTTTACGGCTTCTTTCCATTTTGGCCAATCATTCATTTGTCGACATTCTTCGACTGATCTTGGCTCAAGACCCTTAATTTCATGCATGATATTTAGTGCCACGTTATATGCAAATATTTCATTGACAATTGTCTTATTTCGGTCCTATTTCTCTCCTGTAAAGAAGTAATTTATCGAGATCTCGTCATTTTCACAATTTTCAGGTACCTGAACGTCTTCTGGCGTTAAAAATATATTAGAATTTTGGACAACTGCAGGTGTCTCTACTATGTCTTTTTCAACAGGAATAGTATTTACCTCTTTTCTCTTTTGAGGATTTTTGTCTTTGGAACCGATAGGCCTGCCACGCTTCTGGCATGCATTTGCTTCGGTGGCAATTTGTCCAAATGGGACATCAATTCGAATTGAGGCATTTTCTGCTAGTATATATGACTTGGTTATCCTCTTTGTATCAGAAAATGCATCAGGCAATTCATTTACTATTCTTTGCAAATGTATAATATTTTGAACTTTTAGTTTACATTACCCTGATCAAGGATCTAAATGCATCAAGGATGATGCATTCCAATTAAGTTTATTTTTAGGAAACTTATTCTCTCCCCTTAATGTTGGAAATTTTGATTCATCAAAATGACAATCCGTAAACCGGACTTTAAATACATCTCCAGTTTGTATCTCAAGATACCTCACTATAGAGGGAGAATCATATCCAACATATATCCTCAATTTTCTTTGGGGTCCCATTTTGGTGCGATTAGGTGGTGCAATGGAAACATATATTGCACACCCGAATATTCTTAAATGGGAAACATTTAGCTGCAGGCCAAATACTAATTGTATAGGAGAGAACTGATGGTAACTCATTGGCATCAAACGAATAAGTGCTGCGGCACATAAAATAGCATGCCCCAAACTGAGCTTGGGAGATTTGTTCTCATAAATAAGGGTCTAGCAATTAATTGGAGGCATTTAGTAAGTGATTCTGCTAACCCATTTTGTGTGTGAATATAAGCTACTGGATGTTCAACACTTATTCCATTAGCCATACAATAAGCGTCAAATGCTTGGGAAGTAAATTCACCAGCATTATCAAGACAAATTGTTTTGATTGGATTTTTTGAAAATTGTGCTTTTAATCAAATAATTTGAGCCAGTAATCTCGCAAACGCCAAGTTGTGAGAAGATAATAAGCACACATGTGACCATCTCGAAGATACGTCTATTAGGACCATAAAATATCTAAAAGATCCACATGGTGGATGAATAGGTCCACATATATCACCTTGAATCCTTTTTAGGAATTCAGGAGACTCAAATCCAATCTTTACTGGTGATGGCCTTAAAATTAACTTTTCTTGAAAACATGCAGCACAACAAAATTCACTATATTTAAGAATCTTCTGGTTCTTTAGTGAATGTCCATCTGAGTTTTCAATAATTCTTCTCATCATGGTTGTTCCCGGATGATCCAATCTATCATGCCAAGTTATGAATTCATTTGGGTTAGTAAACTTTTGGTTTATAATGGCATGTGATTCAATTGCACTAATCTTGGTATAATACAACCCAGATGAAAGTGAGGGTAACTTTTCTAATATAACCTTTTTATTTAAATCATGAGTTATGATACATAAATACTCATGATTTTTCTCATTTATTGTTTCAATATGATATCCATTTCGGCGAATATCTTTGAAACTCAACAAGTTTCTTAGAGACTTGGTAGATAATAGTGCGTTATTTATTATAAATTTTGTTCCTCCAGGAAACAAAATTATAGCTCTTCCGAAGCCTTCTATCACATTGCCTGAGCCAATAATAATATTAACACATTCTTTTTTGGCACAAGATGGGTGAAATATATATCACTTTTGAGAATGATGTGCAAACTTGTACTATCCGCAAGGCAAATATCTTCACTATATGTCCTTGCTATTCTCTTCAAAGACAAATAATAATAAAATGAGTAGTAATACATGCACAATTAAATTGAATTCTTGATTAGAATTATTTTTCTAAGAAATACTGTACATAATGTCATATACTGAAATTTTATTTTAAAACTTGACACATTTAATGATTTCAAAATTCATGAACATTAATATTTTATTATTTATATACATCATATTTGAAACTCAAATACATAAAAAATAAAACTTAACAATAAGTTTCATACATGATTTATTTATATGAATACTTAACAATATCACATATTAAACAATTTCATCACTGATCAAATGACCAATATTTTCTTTAGGATCTTCAAAGAAATCAGATATATCATAATGAGTGGTAAAATTTTCAGTATCATTTGAAACGAAATTTGTTTCCTTTCTTTTGTCGTCTTTTTTTCAAAGATGCTTGATAAAGATCGACTAAGTGCCTTGGGGGTACGACATGTACGTGACCAATGGCCCTTTCCACCACAACAGAAACACTTATCCTCTGTTGATTTATTTTGTCCAGAGCTTCTTTCTTTATCCCACTTTTGGTGAGATCCTCTCTTGTAAACATAATTTCTTTTCCTTCTATAATTTTTTTTATTACTAAAACCTTGCCATTTACCTCTTCTGGGATAATTTGTCGCATTTACTTCAGAAAATGGGACGGCGCCAATTGGGCATGCTTCATGATTCTTTAAAAGCAACTTATTGTTGCGTTCAACAAAAGAAGGCAAGAAATTAACTCAGAATATTTTTTAAACCCTTTTTTCGATACTGCTGCTGCAGGAGCACATTCGAGGCATGGAAGGTTGAGAAAGTTTTCTCCAACATATCATGATCAGTTATCTTTTCCCCACATAATTTTATTCGTGATGTGATTCGAAACATTGCAGAATTATATTCATTTATGGATTTAAAATCCTGCAGACGCAAGTGCGTCCATTCATATCGGGCTTGAGGAAGTATCACCGTTTTTTTATGATTGTACCTTTCTTCAAGGTCTTTCCAAAGATCTGCAGGATCTTTTAATGTGATATATTCATTTTTCAATCCTTCGTCAAGATAACGACGAAGAAAAATTATGGATTTGGCTTTATCCTTCTGAGATGCATTATTTTCAGCCTTAATGGTATCTCCAAGATCCATTGAATCAAAATAGATTTCAGCATCTAATATCCATGATAAATAATTGTTTCCAGATATATCAAGAGGATTGAATTCAAGATGAGAAAGTTTTGACATAATGAAAATTTGTTACCTGAGTCTTCCTAAAAATTTGATCAGAGTTTCGTGCTGATAACGTGTTGTGAAATAAATAAAGATATCCTAAATATAAAATAAAGATGTATAAATAGAAGGTTATGTATATGTTACGTGAGAATTTTTTCTCTATTTATAGATATGAAAGTTTAAATATTTAAAATTTTATTTAATTTTATTTTGATTTAAAAGCTTCATTTCTCATAAAAAAAAATTAGCCGTCCATATATTAAATGGGGACCCACATTCTTTAAATTTGTCACAACATTAATCAATATATATCACAATAATAAGAGATAAGTAATAACGCCTCAACGGTGGATTATTTAAGTTATGAATTGTATATATTTATTTCATTTATGTTTTTTTATAGACTATAGGATTTTATTACAATTTTTTTAACAATAAAAATATGATTAAAAATTTAGTAATCGGCAAACAAAACAATTAGACGTCAGTCTAATTAAGGAAATTGCAAAAATGGTGCCTTAGGTTATTAGGTACTTTGCCAGGATTTAGCAAGAGTTATCCTAATTTTCAAAAGGTCATGTGAGATAATTAATGACTTTTTTAAATAATATGAATAATAAATTTTAATTTTAATTATTATTAAATATTAATTATTTATACCACTAATTAAATTTAAAATTAATTTATTTTTTTAATTTATCATCCACATTGTTCAATAATATTATTATTTACTTATATTTTTTTATTTTTAAATTATAACTGTGTGATTGATTGAACTGTAATAGTCTATTCGAGATATAATGAAAATTAAATAATGCGAATGAAAATTTTGAATAATACACAGGGTTGGACAAAAAATTTAATAATGTTTTTAAATTATTATTTTTATTTATTTATTTAAGAGAATAATGTATTTATCTTATCAATTGGTTAATCAAATTTTTTAATAAAATTTTAAGATAAAAAAATGTCTAATGAGTAGAGAAAGAACACCTTAGTACCTATTTACAAGAATATGAGGGATATATAAAATTATAGAAACTATAGAAAGATCAAATTCATGAGCCATACCATGAAGTTATGAAAAAATGTGATAGAACGGAGGTTGAGAAAAGAGACACAAGTAACAGATAACCAATTTAGATTTATGTCAGGCAGATCCACCACCGAAGCGATATACCTATTAAGAAGGATGATGGAGAGGTATCGTAGTAATAAAAGAGATCTACATATGCTGTTTATTGATTTGGAAAAAGCGTACGATATAGTGTCAAGAGAGGTCTTATGGAAGGTTTTAAAAAAGAGGAGAATAAGGATCACATATATTCGTGCAATTAAAGACATGTATGATGGGGCCACAACTAGTGAGAAGACTCAAGGTGATGGGACAGAAGAATTTTCTATTGGTATAGGATTACACCAGGAATCATCCTTAAGTCCATACCTTTTCATATTAGTCTTGAAAGTACTCACAGAGCACATCTAAGAGCCTGTGCCATGGTGCATGCTTTTTGCCGATGATATCATTCTTATGAGAGAGTCAAGGGAGGACCTAAATAAGAAGTTGGACTTATGGAGAGAAGCTCTAGCAGTGTACGGTCTGCGCATAAGTCGTAACAAGACAGAATATATGGAATGTAAGTTCGGTCTGAGAAGGAAAAACCTTAATATAGAGGTGAAGATTGGAAAAAATATCTTACGAAAATTTAAAAGTTTTAAGATCTTGGGTATATCATACAGGATAATGGAAAGATTGAATAGGATGTAAATCATAGGATCCAAGCAAGTTGGTCAAAATGGCGGAGTGCATCTGGTTTTATATGCGACAAAAAAGTGCCTTTAAAACTTAAAGATAAATTCTATTGCACTGCTGTAAGACCGGCTATACTTTTTGGTACGGAGTGTTGGGCGGTCAAAAGGGAGCACGAACATAAGCTAAGTGTGGCAACGATGAAGATGTTGAGATGGATGAGTGATCATACGCGATTGGATAAAATAAGAAACGAAGATATAAGGGAGAGAGTTGGAGTAGCAGCACCCATTATGGAAAAGATGGTAGAATCACTTCACAGGTGGTTTGGACATGTGAGAAGAAGACCGACAAAACACCCAGTCAAGAGGATGAATGAGATGGAAGATGAATAAATGGTGAAAGGCAGAGGAAGACTTAAGAAGACCATCCATGAGGTGGTCAAACGATATCTACATGTAAATGGTCTCTCTGTAGATATGATATATGATAGAGTTCAATGACGTCGTTTGATTCATGTAGCCGACCCCACCTAATGGGATAAGGTTTTGTTGTTGTTGTTGTATTCATTTTTTAGTTATTTTATTTAAAATTATATTATGTTGTAACATGATAATTTTAATAATCATATATATTATAATATATATTTATATCTTTAGTAATTATTCAAAATTATTTGCCAATGAGTTATAGGCTTATAACTCAAATGATATAGTCTCTCCATACTTACCCAAGAGGTTGTGTTGGTAAAAAAAAATTATTCAAAACTATTTATAAAAAAATATAATATATGTTGAATAATAAAAATTTATTTAGATATCATTGTTAGAAAAAAACTTTTTTAAGTGAAAAAGATTATT
>NC_029780.3:107959149-107973978 GCF_000817695.3 Arachis duranensis | reverse complement strand
ATTAAAATTAAATTTAAAATATTATAACCAAAATATAAATTAAATAAAAATTTATTGTATATTGTTTGAAAATCTAAACTAGTATACTATAATAGGTTGCAGAAATTAGAATACTCAACTTTCTTTTAAATAATATTGTTAAATGCGATTGTTTATTATATAACATTTTTTGATCGCATATTTTTTTAAGTACATAATGATAAATCACACTTTAATAACACATTAATGGAAAAAAGAGGGAAAAAAATTTCAGAAAAAGAAAGTGATAATAAACGAAGTTGTTTAATTTCCAAACCTAAAACGGCGTCGCAGTTTTGCAGGCAATGCATCCAACAACTTTGGGACAACATGGTAGCGCAATTCATTTGTTCGATAGAAAGGAAGTGTCTGCGTTGCGTGTGTCTCTCCCTCCTATACTTGTCTCAGAACCTCCGCCGAATATAACGGCGATTTAGCCACTCGATCCATTAACATCACCCTCTCACGCCCCAGTTCCGGATCTGCACCTCACAGGCCGCAAACTTTCTTAAAGCCTCCAACTTTTGCTTCCAAAGTGTTCCAGCCACAAGGGAACAATGACGAGTCCTTCAAAGCTTCCTTCACAACCTGCCACGTCATCGACGCTAGGAAACCTACACCTACGGAAGTTGTGCCCGTCTCACCCGAGGATGACCAAAAGGTTCGTACTTTCTGCCTCTTTATGCAAATCCTTGTTTGTGTTGCTTGCTTGGTAAGAAAACTAAGAATGGGCAAGTGAGGGAATTGATGTTTTTGGAAGGATCCAGAGATGCTAGAAATGGAAGATAGTGCTGTTGGTTTTGGGGATTGCTAAAATTTGTAGTTGTAACCCTTTCTTTTTATGGTATTTGGTGACCATTAGATTGAGGAAGAGTTGCAGCACTTGCGTGGCTTACAACAGCTTGGTGACACTGCTGTCGGAATGTGGTCAAAGCCTACGTTTAGGAGAAAGACTAAGATTGTTTGCACCATTGGGCCTTCTACGGATACAAGGGAAATGATTTGGAAGCTGGCTGAGGCTGGGATGAATGTTGCGCGTTTGAATATGTCTCATGGTGACCATGCTTCTCATCAGAAAGTTATCGATTTGGTAAAGGACTATAATGCACAATCCAAGGATAATGTAATTGCAATAATGCTCGACACCAAGGTAAGGTATCTTCACTGTTAAGTGGTTCTAACAACCTAATTTTCTGATGCTTTGTTTATTCTCTTGTCATTTCCTGTATTGTTCTTTTGATGTTGTGTTAGCTGCTTATTCTGTTTTTTTTGGCAGGGTCCTGAGGTTAGGAGTGGGGACCTGCCACAGCCAATTACATTAGAACCTGGGCAAGAGTTCACTTTCACTATCCGGAGGGGTGTCGGAACCACAGATTGTGTTAGCGTTAACTATGATGATTTTGTTAATGATGTAGCAGTTGGGGACATGCTTCTTGTTGATGGTATGGAATCAACTTGCAGTAAAATGTTAAAGTTAGCCAAAACTTAGTGTTACTCAACCGTGAGAGCTATTGATTTCTTTTCTCGAGGGGATTTCTTTTACTACTTTATGTATTTATCTTGGTACTGCATTCGGGTAGTCTCCTAGTCTTACAAATATGTCACAACTCGTCTGTGGTTTTTTTTTAATGGTCGAGTGCATGGATAAATTTTTTGCTTTAATCAGTAGGTGCTGTTTTAAGGAAGAAACAACTGCTTTTAATGAGTGAATGCAATCCAGCATGTTTAAGGAGAGTCACAAGCTTCTGAGATCCATAGATCATTAATTATAATTTGCTGTCATGTGTTTCAGTCAGCCTGCAAATAAACAAAATTTTGGAAGATGTATTTTTTATTTCTCCGAAAAAATATGGTATACTACAGGCAATAGTTGGCAAAATGCATTTAAAGATTTGGCATTCTTATTGTTGAGTGATAACTTCATTTGTGTAATGTATTTGGATCTCAAAAAGAGACAGTGAGTTTAAAATGATAAAGGCTATGGCAATACTAAGCCTTTGTTGTATGCTATAATTGTTAGTGCTGCCTTTGATGAACTTGTATTCTAACTCTTCATATATCATGTAGGTGGTATGATGTCATTGATGGTAAAGTCTAAGACCGAGGATTCTGTAAAATGTGAAGTAGTTGATGGAGGAGAGCTTAAATCGAGGAGACATTTGAATGTTAGAGGAAAAAGCGCAACATTGCCTTCAATCACTGGTTAGATTTTTACTATTCCTATTCTCTATAATCTGCACTTAGTATGATAGTGTCTATTCCTTTCTTCATGCCATTGTGCATGTAATGCATGCTTATGCTTCTACTTATGCTTATGCATGGCAGCATGTGCCTGTGTGCTGATGTTGGCTGTATATTGTGTTTCTGTCATTTTCCATGGATGTAAAAATGTAAAATTCATATTGACTTGCTGCAGAGAAGGACTGGGATGACATTAAATTTGGAGTGGACAACCAAGTTGACTTTTATGCCGTTTCCTTTGTTAAGGATGCACAAGTAGTTCATGAACTGAAGAACTATCTGAAAAGTAAATATCTAAAATACTTCTCAAATATAGAAATGATTAATCCTGTTAGTTACTTATTTTCTCTTTATAATTAGAAGTATGATTAATTCCACATTCAATGCTGTAGGCTGTGGTGCCGATATACATGTCATTGTAAAAATTGAAAGTGCAGACTCCGTTCCGAACCTGCATTCAATAATTACAGCATCTGATGGGGTGCTAATCTAATCCCTGCACTATTTCATGTTTGATGCCTAATTCTGGACTAATGAATTTATTTAATATTGTGAAATCAGTCGTCCTGAATTTTTAATGTATATGCTTAGTATGGAATTAAATTTTTGGACTAATTCCGTATTAATTATTGATTTTGACCTATCTGCTTTCACAATCCTGTTTAGGCTATGGTTGCAAGAGGAGATCTTGGGGCTGAGCTACCTATTGAGGAAGTTCCACTTTTGCAGGTAAAATCCTACTTAAAAGAACTGATATTCAATCGTTAACATAATATTGGGAGGTATCATCCTCCATACCAGACATGAAGATGTTCATGGTAACACTCAATATGCCTGCTAATGTAGGAGGAGATAATCAGAATATGCCGTAGCATGGGAAAGGCTGTGATTGTTGCAACAAATATGCTGGAAAGCATGATTGTTCACCCAACTCCAACCAGAGCAGAGGTATCTGATATTGCAATTGCTGTTCGAGAAGGTTCTGATGGAATAATGCTTTCTGGTGAAACTGCTCATGGAAAGTAAGTAAATAACTTTCCCTGCTCGAATTATTATCTGATGAAATAATAAATTTAAATCAAGAACATGCATTGAACGTTGTGACAATAGTGATTAAATTTATTGTAATGCAGGTTCCCACTAAAAGCTGTGAAAGTAATGCACACAGTAGCATTACGGACAGAAGCCACTATACCAGGTAGTCAGATGCCACCTAATATTGGTCAAGGATTCAAGGTTTGAACTTTAGACTTGATTCATTTTGTTGCTACTCTCTCTCTCTCCCTCTCTCTTACAATCAATGCTGAAATGTGCGGTTTATTTATATTGGCTTTATGCAGAACCACATGAGCGAGATGTTTGCATACCATGCAACCATGATGTCCAACACCCTTGGAACCTCAACTGTTGTCTTCACTAGATCAGGCTTCATGGCTATTCTTCTAAGCCACTATCGACCAACTGGCACCATATTTGCTTTTACAGACCAGTGAGTTATTTTTCTCCCGTTTATCTTATTGATGAGAAATATGATAGTTGTCTAAGGAAGAAAAAAGGAATAGATGCAGGCTGATCGTGAAAATAAAATTATTCAGTAGCCAGTGATGAATGCCTCTTCTGAAATGCACTGGGTCACATTGTACATATATTTTACCTTAACATTTGGGTTGAAGTTCTTGTTTTTTTCTGTTTCTTTCTCTTTTTTCTTCTGATTCATTTAATTGAAGGAACTTGCAAGTTGCAAGCACTCAGTTGAAAGTCATTTTGTATTTCTCTGCCTTAATCATAAACTAGGCAGCTTTATTATGTACCTTGTTTTGCTGCTCAGGAAGCGGATACAGCAGCGGCTGGCTTTGTATCAAGGAGTTTGTCCTATATACATGGAATTCTCTGATGATGCTGAAGAGACATTCAAAAGAGCCTTGGATTTGTTGCAGGTAACTAATACTTGAATGATATCTTCAGCAATTCAGATGTTATCTTATGTGTACTGTACTTCTGTTCACATTTTAAAAAATGACTGGTTGTTAGGGTCCAAACTTGTTTCAACCAATGTAGTCACTTAAATACGAACATACTGCTATTAGTCTATAAGCAAATGCTTTATGTTGCACTCACTAATGGAAGCGTCAACTTTTGCCATTAAAAATTAACTATTTGACTGGCCCCTTACTGTTAAAAAGTAACTTTTTCCCCTACTGTTTTAAGTTTATTATCAGACATGTATTTGTTTGTATATGCAGAGGCAAGGAATGGTGAAGGAAGGAGAAGAAGTAGCACTTGTACAAAGTGGAAGACAGCCCATATGGAGGTTCCAATCCACTCACAACATCCAGGTTAGAACAGTGTAAAAAAAAAAACACAGAAAGGTGGAGATAGACTAGCAAGAAAATAACCTTTAAGCTTTCGAGGAGACACTGCTTCAGCATTTGTAGGAAACATTTACGGCTTAGAAAAAAGTATATTTCATTATTCCCTCTTTGGTAGGGATGATGTCAATCTGCTTTGATTTGTTTGGTTGTTACTTGGTTTGCTCTGTTAGGTCTTTTCTTTTCGTCGTTTACTTTCTCATTGTTAATGTTAGCACGTTATGTCTGCACTTTTTAATTGTTTTAAAATTTATCGTGGACGGATCATGCTGTTATTGAAATTTTGATAAGAAAATGGAATGAGAAACGCTTCCAAACTTGAAGCAATTACTTGATCGTTGAGCTATTAATAGCCCTTATAATATATTGTTAAGCTGGTCGAAAGGAATGTAAAGGTTCCTTCAACAGCGCTATTTTCAGCTATTTTTTGAGCCATAGAAAATTGTTAAATTGCCAACAATTCAAACAGAAGCTTGTTCAGACTAATATTTTAAATACTTATTAGTTGGATTGCTAACTGAAGGTATAATCATGATCTTGTTATTAAATTGGAATGCTATTTGGAAAACAAATTTTACCCCATGCCTTGTTATTTAACTGGATTTTGCTTTCCTGAAAACCGATTCGAATTGGCCGGTTAAACCAATTGAATCGAAGGAAAGAACCATTTGGACAGATGTTTAAATCAAAGATTGAAAGATCAACGTTAGACTATCGAACTGGTTGGAAATCGGTCGGTCGAACTGAACCGAGACTTGATCGGTTTTTTTAATTTTGCAAAAAAAAGGCCATCGTTTTGGATGCTGGGATGCCCTAGCCAAAAGCCAATTACCCAACCCAGCAATCTTAGCTCCACACAACGGCTAAATGCAAACCCATCCCTCCCATCACCCTCGAGCTCCTCCTTCCTCTCACCGTCATCGATCTCAATCCCTCACCTCCGTCCAGCTCTTGCCGTCGTCGCCGAAACGAGTTTCGAAGCCACCGTCGTTATCGTGCAGCTCTGTTCTACCATCGTGCAGCTATTGTTTCAACTTTGAAAGCACCGTCGCGCAGCTCTGTTCCATCTTCGCCGGGCTCGCCTCATGCCTCCGTGGCGCAGCTCTGTTCCATCGTCGCCAACGCTATCTATGTTCCACCTGTCATCCCTTTGGTCGTGCCCTTGTCCCCCTCTTGCTTAGGATCTGCTCTGCTCTGTTCTAGGGCTTCTAGCTTCTAGGTATTTTTTTTATAATAATTGTTGAATAATTGTTGTTAGTTAATCTGTAAACTTGTTATGGGTTGAATAATAATTATTGAATAAGTGTTAATTAGTCTGTGAATCTTGCTGTTTTTACTGTGAATTACTTATTAAATTTGAGTTAGTATAATAAAAAAATAAATAAATAAACTCAAAAAATAATGATAATTAATTTCATTATATTAGTTAATTAGTTGATAATTAAATTAAAACTTAGTTTTTTAATTAAATACAACTTAACTTATTAGTAATTTGTTAAAAAATTATTTAAGATAAAAAATATATTATCTATATATTAATATACTGTATTAATATTTATTATTAAAATAGACTTAATTATAGTAATTACTTTGGTTAACAAATTTATTTATACTATAAAGACTATAATAAATAGACCTAACAATTAAATACTTAAATATGAGATAATAAAAAAATAATTTTTTAAGAATATATATAGAAAAATAAAATTACCATATTAAAAATAAAAAAGCTATTATAAATTATTATTTTTATTATTTTGAATATTATACTGTGGGTGTGAAATTATCTTTTTATTATTTTAAATACTATAATAAGTGATTGCGCGCATATTTTTAGTTTTTATCAATATGTATAGATAGTTATAATTTAAAATTTTAAATATATCTAAACCAATTTGGGTTGGTCGAGTGATCAGCTTAGTGATCGTCCGCTTAAGCAAGTGTTAAGAGTTCGAATTCCATCTTGTACGTGTACAACTTATTGGCCAATTGCAGACTCTTAACTGAAATTCAAATTCATAATGGAATAATCCTTAACTTGTTGGATGTTGTAGGAAGCAAAAAAATATATATATACCTAACTTTTATTATATTTTTGCCCCCACTACAAAATTTTTATGGGTCCGTCACTGGCAGAAGGTGATGGGGTCTTCAGGCTTGAATCCTTTGAAATCGTTGCTGTGCTCTGTTGACCGTTGTGCTGTGTTTTTGTGTTCAATTAAAATTTTTCTTTGAGAACTTAGCTTTGCCATGCTTGATAAATTGTACCAATTATGCATTTCTTGAAATTGGTATGCCTCTGTAGATTCTAAATAGTCTGTTTCATATTTCTAATTTTGATAATTTGAGTAGTTTATGAAGCACAATTCACTGTTATTGCAAATGATTTGGGACTACTTTTGAGGAGTGTATGAAGCAGATTACTTGCTGTGTTTGGACTTGTGTATTAATTAAATTGGTTAATATAACAAAAGCCGGCTAAGTATATAATAGTATGAGAATCTAGCCATGGCTCGCGGAGTTTAAGCCGGCTAGCTATATACAAACATACAAGAACCAGACAGTAAAATCAACTTATACAAGTTTTTCTCTCTCAATACAAGCCTCTAGACAAAAGCAAAATACAAAAGATGAGAGATATATATTTAAAATAAAACAAAAGACTCCAAAAAGTATCATGATCCTCCGCTTCTGTCACCATCAATGCAACTCATCGAGGTGGGTTGCGACCTGCATCTGAAAAATAAAAACAGAATATGGTATGAGAACTGGAGGTTCTCAGTATGGTAATAGTGTCCAGTGATGTAAAATATAAGACCCCGGGACGCCAAAGGCAATCTTAGAACTTCATATCCATCACAGGATTCATCTTAAAGCATAACTAAAATATTAAAGCATAATCTTAAAACCATAACATAATAACAGGGTAATCTAACTTAAGGGATTTTCTAATCTAATAGTTCTCCGCTATCCCACAGCTTTCACCAACCTACCCTTCATGCGATCCCATCGCCACCGCTTTCCGAACCTCCTCAGCACCAGACAAACACAAATAATGCAAGCAAGGAAAACATAGGTATTATTCATATATATAGCAAGTAAATCAAGAAGCAAGTAGACATTTTATACAATTAGGTAAACCCAATTAGTCAAAGCAAGCAAGCACATAAGAGATGCATATGATGAATGCCTGTCCTATTGGCTCGTGATATCACTTGTCGGTCCGTGAATGCCAACCCGACACATCCTTCCGTATGTAGCCTTTTCTGCCACGCCAGGGATATAGTGCTCTGAACACTCATGCAGCAGCGAATCTGCTATGCCAGAGATATAGTGCCCTGCACACTCATGTAGTAGGGAGTCTACTACGCCAGGGATATAGGCCCCGCACACTTCATGCAGCAGAGAAGGAAATAACAACAATAAATCATGCAGCAGAAAAATCTGCCACGCCAGGGATATAGGCTCTGCACACTCTCAACAACATTTACTCATGCAGCAGAAAAATCTGCTACATCAGGAAAATAGGCCCTGCACACTCTCAACAATATCTACTCATGCAGCAGAGAAATCTGCTACGCCAGAGATATAAGCCCTACAAGACCATGTATGGGGGCTGACGCCTGCCCAGTGCCAGAAGGTCAAGGAAGTTGGTGACCTGGAGAAATCTGCTACGCCAGGGATATAGGCCCTACACACTCTCAACAACATCTACTCATGCAGCAGAGAAATCTGCTATGCCAGGGATATAAGCCCTGCACACTCTCAACATTCAACAAGTTCATCAACCTCAAATCATCACCAATCATTCAAGATCCATCAAGCTCGTAATAACCATAATCAATTCTTAATTCCATTCCAAACTTTTTAGTTTATCATTTTCTCAATTACAGTACCATTCTTCTTCCTCACTCCACCAAGCCCATCCTCAGTACACCAGAAATCTAAACCTCCGTTTGCTAACTTTTCAAAGTAAAACCCAAATTAAACCCCCTAGGACCTTTCCCATATTCTGATACCCGAAACTAAGCCAAAAGTCTTAAATAGGTGTCACAGAAGTTTATAAACTTGTTGGGAATGTGAAATAGTTAAAAATAAGAGTTTAGTTGAAAAACAGGGCATGTGCGTATGACAGGGGTGTGCGTACGCACGCCCAAGAGATTTTTAAAACGTGTGTGTACACATAGGGGTGTGCGTACGCACAGATACCAAATTTTGCAATTCAGTTCACTCGCACAAGGCGTGCTAGCACCCGCAACAGACTAACCTTCCTAACGTGTGCGTGTCTACAGGGCTGTGCATGCACACAGGTTGTAAAACTTCATTGGTGATGTGCGCGCACAAGCTGTGCTGGCGCTTTAAACAGAAGCCATTCCCCTGTGTGTGTGTGTGTGTGTACGCACAAGGCTGTATGTGCGTACAAGTTTAAATTTTCACAGGGATGTGCATGCGCACAAGGCTGTGCCTGCGCACATACCAGAAATCACAAAATTCTGCAGCTTTGCAGAATTTCAGATTTTAACACCAAACTTTGAATGATCATAACTCCCTCTACAAAAATCTAAATTTTACAAACTTTATATCGATTTGAAGAGTTTTCAATGAATTTTAATTCTAAGCAAATTTTAACAAATTTTGAAAACTGAGGCATAAGTTATGATCAGACAAAGTTCACCAAAATTCCCTTTCTACCAAAGGTTTCACAAAGTTCAATTTCCACAATCCTTGACCAAAATCAAACCAAAGCCCCTTCCAAATTCCAATTTACATTATAACTCACCCCTTTAGGTCATATTTCACCATTCATACCAAATCTTTTTTCACATAACATCATTCTCAACCATCAAACATTAAATATATAACACTCAATTCAAATTTCCACCAATACATTCACCCATCATTATTCTACTATCAATCTTCATCATCAATTTTTATTCATGATTTACATCATCAATCAACAATATACATTCATTCAATGCAACATACATCATATCTCAGCCTCATTATTTAACAACATTAATAATATCAAATTATCATGCATCATCAACCAACCAACATCAACGACTATATCAATCCAAACCTATCCTATGTGTCACTAGACTAAGTGTTCATGAATATTATATATTACATAGAAAAAATCGAAACTGTACCTTGGCCAATTCCCAATATGCACAAACCACCACTTTTAGTCCAAACAAGCTTTCAAAAACCAAGCCAACTCCAACAAGCACCAAAACTCAAGCTAGCATCACATATATCACCAAAATCAAAACATAGAAACCACAACATACAACACTACAAGGGTTTATGAGCAACTTTACCTTGTCCAAAGAGAATTGGGACAATTTTCAAATTACCCGCTACTAGAGATCACCTAAACAACCAAAACCACAAAATCTACTCAAAAATCATAACCCAAAAATGCAGAATTCTAAGGCTGGAAACTGGGGATTGAGATGTGCATTCTTACCAGATTTTCTTAGATAGAAAGGAAGAGCTCATCAAGAGCTTCGCGTGGCCACAAACGACTCGTCAATCGGAGCTCCGGATCAAAAGTTATGGAGCTTTGAAGGAGGAGGTGAATAGTAACATCACCTCTTCTCCTCTCTTCTCTTCAAACCGCGCCCCTCTCTCTCTCTTTGGGCTAGAAATGAGCTCAAAGATCATTTAATGAGCTTATATATGTTGGGTCTTGGGTCTGGTTTGGACCCGGTCCAATTTGTTAGCGTTTTTGGTCCGTTTGGCCCACTTTGGGCTAGAACCTTTAAGATTAGTACCCGATTTTTAATTCCAAATTACTTTTTACCCTTTTAAAACAATAAATCATTTTTTAAAATCTTATTTTCTAAAATAAACGGTAGTAGTTAGACTAAAGCCGATATTGCCAGTTTAAGCGCCAGTACGTATTTTTACAAAAAACCTTCGAAAAAGATACATTTTTCAACGCAGAAAAATTCATTGAAATCAAATTTCACCTTTATATTTTCAAATTAAAACTTCTAAATTTTGAATCTATTTTGAGCACTAAAATTATTTTATTAAAACGGTTTTACGTGTAAAAACTCCGGTTCTTACAGTTAGGGTTAAGGTTAGAGTTAGGGAAGGGTTAGGGTTAGGGTTAGGGTTAGGGTAAGCATTTAGGGTTAGGGTTAGGATTACGGTTAGGGTTAGGGTTAGCATTTAGGGTTAGGGTTAGGACTAGGGTTAGGGCTAAGGTTAGGGTTAGGGTTAGGGTTTTGATAAACATTTAGGGTTAAGGTTAGGACTAGGGTTAGGGTTAGGGTTAGCATTTAGGGTTTGGGCTAGGATTACAATTAGGGTTAGGGTTAGAGTTAGGGTTAAGGTTAGGGTTAGGGTTAGGGTTACGGTTAGCATTTAGGGTTAGTGTTAAGTTTACGGTTATGGTTAAGGTTAGGGTTAGGGTTAGGGTTAGAGTTAGCATTTAGGGTTAGGGTTAGGGAAGGGTTAGAGTTAGGGTTAGGGTTAGGGTTAGTATTTAGTGTTAGGGTTAGGGTTAGGGTTAGGGTTAGTGTTAGCATTTAGGGTTAGGGTTAGCATTCAGTGTTAGGGTTAGGGTTAGGGTTAGCGTTAGCGTTAGCATTAGCATTTAAAGTTAGGGTTAGGGTTAGGGATAGGGATAGGGTTAGCATTAAGGGTTAGGGTTAGCGTTAGCATTTAGGGTTAGGGTTAGCTTTTAGAGTTAGGGTTAGGACTAGGATTAGGGTTAAGGTTAGGGTTATCATTTAGGGTTTGTGTTAGGGTTTGGGTTAAGATTAGCATTTAGGGTTAGGGATAGGACTTAGGTTTGGGTTAGGGATAGGGTTCAGATTTGGGTTAACACTTATGGTTAGGGTTGGGGTTACATTAGGGTTAACATTTAGGGTTAGGGTTAGGGTAACAGTTAGGGATTGGGATAGGGTTGGGGTTAAGGTTAGGGTTAGAGTTTGGGTTATGGCTAGGGTTGGGGTTAGAGTTAGGGTTAGAGTTTGGGTTATGGCTAGGGTTAGGGTTAGGATTAGGGTTAGCATTTAGGGTTAGGGTTATGAATGGCATCGCGGAGCAACTGGTCGACGTGGTTGATGACGTCATCAGAAATGGAAGTAGGAGGAGGTGGTTGTGGCTATGGCAGAGCATGATTATGATGAGGGTCGCTGGAAGAGGGGGAAAGGTTCAGCCAATTCATTGAATGATCTAAATCGGTGAGGTCCAACTTATGGGGGGCTCCGAGGTGCAGGTCATATGCAGAGCCCTCCATGGAAGAAGAAGAAGAAGAAGAGTGTGTAAGGAGTTAAAGAATTGGGGGATTCATGAGAGAAGGGTCCAGAATGGGGTGTGAGGTTGAAACCCTAGTGGCTCTTTGCGTCGTGAGTTTCATCAATAATGGACATTATTACAGTGACGAGAGTAGGCACCGTTGCTTCATCACAGCCACGATGGTGAAGTCCAACAGACCATCTTTCACTTGTCACTTGTGCTGTTGTACAATCATGCTTTAAACAAAAATTATATCATTATATATATTTCTTCTAGGTTAACTTAAAGGGTGATTTCATCTATTGGGGGGAAAAATCAATTTAATCATATTGTTTTCTTCAATTTAACTCACTCTTCTAACTTCAATTTTCTAAAATCCTTCAATAGCAATTCTTTGATATCCAAGTCGCCTCATTAAGTGGTAAATTTATTGCCTCATTTCATCAAGGTTTTGAAAATCGAACCGATCATTGAACCGTTCAAGTTATTGATTCATTGGTTTACAAATTCAACCGGTTTGACCGTGATTGAATCGAAAAAATTGTTTAATAATAAAATAATAAATAAAATATAAATAAACATACTAAAACTATATGATCTTATTAATTTATAAACTCAATTTTTTTAAAAAAACACTCTTAAAATATATGTTTTCAAGCACTTTTGTCATCATCATCTTCAGCGTTACACTGATCACTCAATTAAAAAATTCACAACCCTAATCCTCTATGATTTCTTTTGGAAAAATAAAATCCCATTGAAGAAGGAAACTGATGCCAGGACATCATAGCCTATTGATGAACGGATTTTTGATGGTAAAGAAATTCACAAATAAATTCTCGTTGAAAGTATAGCTTCTAAACCAACAAAGAATCCTTTCATACAAACATTTGGTTGTCACAAGTAACAAACCCCTATAAAAGTAAACCGAAGTATTCAAACCTCGGGTCGTCTCTCAAGGAATTTCAGGGAAGTGTGTTTATTATTGATTATGGGAAAACGTTTTTGGGTTTTTGTAATGAGAAACAAGAAAGTATATTGCAACGGAAACAAACTAAAAACTATAAAAGCTCTTGGCAAGGAATGAGAATTGGAAGTCCTATCCTTATTGTCGTCCTCAATAGTAATGAGAATTGTTCATTGCTCCCACTTAGTTAACTTCTAACTATGAAGGAAAGTCAAGTGGATAAATCAAAGTGGATTCACAAGTCCTAGTCAACTCCTAAGGGAAAGACTAGCTTTAGTGACATGCAATTCAATTAGCAACTTCCAATTATCACTCAACAAAAGTATTAGATAACTCAAGTGTCACCAATTACTCAACCTAAGTCAAGAGGAGAAAATTCTACTCTAACATCCTTTCAAGCATTTCATCAAACACTTGGAAGGCACAAAATAAAAGCATGGAGAATTAATAAGAGATAATAAAATCCAACCTAACAATTGCAAGCAATCAATAACAACAAAAAAAGAAGGAAGCAATAAACATGAAATACCTCACATTGTATTAAAGGGAAATTGAATGTAACATGAAAAGTTCATAAACTGAATTAGGGAAATAAACAAATCAACAAGAGAAATAAATAAACCAAAGTACTAGAACAATTAGAGTAGAAGAAACCTAAATTGAAGTAAGGTAGAATTCTGAAATTGGAAAGAAATAAACCTAAAAACCTAAAACCTAGAGAGAGGAGAGAGCCTCTCTCTCCAGAAAACTACATCTAAAACCTAAATTGTGAATAATGAGAAGTGTGATTGAATGAATGATGCCTTTCCCCTAATCTCTGGTCTCTTTAGTCTTTTCCTGCTCAAGATTGGCTTCAAAACTGGGCCAGAAGCCCTTCTGAAATCGCTAGGTGCGATTTCATTAAAGGGGTCAGCGCGGGCATCGACGCGTACACGTATAGCACGCGTACGCGTCCCTGGAGCACTGCGCGATCCGCATGTATGCGTCTGGTGCGCGCTGACAAACCCCAATTTGACGGTTTGTTTTGTATTGAATTTAGAGTGTCTTGATGACCTTTTGTCACATTTAGCCTATGAATTAGCATGGTTTTGTTATCTCTCCCATATTCGTGCTTAAGTGTAAAAACATGCTTTTTGAGCCTTATTTTGATGAATTCTAGTTTCTCTTTGATTCCATAAGATGCCTTGATGTGTTTGCTAGTAATTTCAGGATTAAAATAGGCTAAGCATGGATCAAAGGAAGCATACAAGTGGAGAGAAGCACAAAAAGCCAAAGAATTGATCCAGGCCATGCACGCGCACGTGCACAAGGCGCTCGCGCGCACATTGCGAAACAGGCCAAGGACGCGCACGCGTACCGTGCGCTCACGCGCCGATGGTGGCACATGACCTCATTAATGTAACACGTGCCTGGCGATTTTGGAAGGTTTTCAGCAACCAACTTTGGCACCAAAATGCATATAAGAGCCAAGGATTGAAGGGGATTGACACACATTCACACCCATAGACTAATTAGGAGATCATTAGATAGATAATTAGTTTTAGAAGTAGTTTCTAGAGAGAGAAGCTCTCACTTCTCTCTAGAATTAGGATTAGGTTTAGGTTAATCTCTTTTCTTAGATCTAGATTTAATACATGCTTTGATTCAATTTTCTTTTATCAATTCTTAATCTTCTCATCTCTCTCTTTCTAGTTATGTGCTTTCATAATTGTAATTCTTCATTTTGTTTTGGATAGATTGTTGTTCCTTAGTGTTCTTCCAATAATGCAATTTGAGGTAATTCATGATAGTTGTGATTTCCTTGCTTGTTGTTGTTAATTCTTTGCAATAATTGTAGTTATATTCTATTCTTGTTATCAATTTACTATGCTTTTTTTTTGTACCTTCCAAGTGTTTGATGAAATGCTTGGTTGGATTTTAGTGTAGGTTTTGTTCCTCTTGGCCTAGGTAGAGTAATTAGTGACTCTTGAGTTATCTAAT
>NC_029780.3:107958438-107959061 GCF_000817695.3 Arachis duranensis | reverse complement strand
AAATTTTTGTATGAAAGGATTATTGTTGGTTTAGAGACTATACTTCGACGAGATTTCATTTGTGAAATTCTAAACCGTCAAAAATCCATTCGTCAAAATGGCGCCGTTGCCGGGGATTTGCAATGGTGTTATGTTATTGGTTATTGTACATATGTGAATATTGTAAATAGCTTGTCTCCTGTTTGTTTACTAGATTTTGTTAGTTTTATTTTGACTTTTCATAATGAATTCTCCCTATGGCTATGAGTTTGGTTCTAATTTGGTTGTAGGAAATGTGCACCTCAATGATGACACTCATTATGGATGGAGCCAACAAAGATGGGAGGAGCCTCAAGGAATTGATCACTCCTATTGGCAACAACCTCCGGATACTTATAGGTATAATTTCTATCCTAATGCAGGCCAATTTAACGGCTATGATGTCTCTTTTTATGACACTCAACAACCACCATCATATGCCTATGAATCTCATCCTCAACATGAACCTCAACCATTATCACAAGCCTTTCATTACCAAACACCGCCCTATGATCCATATCCATCATATGACCAAACACCCATACCATACTCAGCACCACCACAACCCTATCAAGATCACTACCAAGAACCACCTCAATGCACAC
>NC_029780.3:107954541-107957504 GCF_000817695.3 Arachis duranensis | reverse complement strand
GGATGCGAAAATAAGATATGGGATCCCGGTTCGCTATGTGAAGACCAAATATGGGGACTCGTATTTTGGGTAGAACTCTGCCCAAGCTTAATAAAAACGGTTGGAAATTCTGTCAACCAATTGAGGAGCATGGATCCTTGGAGATTCAAGGAGGAGTACAAACATAAGCCACCATGACGACAAGCATCTCAAAATGTCCAACTTAAGGACTTAAACTAAAAGTGCTAGGTGGGAGACACCCCACCATGGTAAACTCTTTCCAATCTTTTAAATTTACTTAATAAGTGATTTGAGTTACCACTGTAGGTAGATGTTTCATACAAAATTGTTTGTACAACTTAATTGTAGCTTAGTCACATGCATGTTGTGTTTAGTAGTAGATGAATAATATCAAAATTGCATTTTTGTGAACTGTATGATGGTTGAGTGAATAAGAGTTGTGAACACTAAGGGGAGCACCCAGCAATTTGTTTCTGAAAAAAAAAAGGGTGGACGCGCGCGCACCATGTACGCGCACGCGTCCCTGTGTGGAGGCACCACGAGCCACACTCCCGAGAGTTGGGCCTCCCTTGGGCAAACATTATGCCTTGAGCCCAACACGATCCACGCGGACGCGCACAACGTGCGTGCGCACCGTTTTCAAGAACATGGACGTCCACGCGGACGCGCACCTGCCGCGTCCGCGCCGATTTGCTGCTGTAATATTTGAGCGAAACCCCAGAGAGTTGAGCCATTTCTGGGCTAGCTTTAGGCCCCAGGCCCAACTCGACCTGCGCAAGCGCACGCATCACGCCAGCGCGCCTCATCACAACTCGTCAATGTACGCGGACGCGCACTTGCCGCGCGCGCGTCCCTTGCGTGCTGCCACCAATCTAGGCCACGAACCCGAGAGTTGGGCGTGCCTCAAGTCCATTCTAAGCCTCAGGCCCAATTTAAGGTACGCGTGCACGCACTGTACGCGCACGCGCTCATACCTATTCTGCCACCCACGCTAGAGCGCACTGCACGCTCACGCGTAGACCTCCATATTTTCTCACTACGCGCGGACGCGTACATGCCGCGTGCGCGCCGATCTGATAGCGCGACTTCCAGGCCATTCTCCAGAGAGTTAGGCTTGAGTTGGGCCAACTCTGAGCCCCTAGCCCAACTCCTTGCACGCGTGCGCGCACTGTACGCGCACGCGTCCCTTCCTACTCTGCTCATCCACGCGCAGGCGCGTTGTACGCGCACGCGTAGGTCCCAAGTTTCATCAAGGGACGCGGACGCGCAAATGGCGCGCGCGCGTCGATTCAAAATATGGGATAACCCTAATACGCGAAGAGCGTTGCGCTGCAGCGCACTTCTTCCCCCTCCCCAACTCCCTCTTCTTCATCTTCTCTCTTCCCCAACCGCCGTCGCAGCAGCAGCGCCGGCCACCGCCTCCGGCCAACTCATAAACTCTCTCAACCTCCGACCAACCCCACTCATTCTCTCTTTCCTCCACCCACTCACCATTCTTTCTTTTTAAGCCACTCCCTCTCCGCCTCCGCCCGTTTCTCACCTTCACAGCGCCGGTGGCAATTTCCGCCACCTCCATTCTGCCATAACCGCCACCGTTCACGGCGGCGCAGCTCCTGGCCCTATTTTTCCCCCAGTTTCCTTTCCGTTCTTCGTTCTTCTCTGCTCCCAGGTTCCTGCCCCAAATTTCTGTTCTCTTTAATTTTTCATTTCTGCTAGTTACTGTATTGCTTGTTAATTAGTTTGCATTCAAATTTTGTATGTTAGGATTAGTTAGAAATAACTACGGTTAGGTAGCTAGGGCTGGATAGAGGATTCTAGGCCTGATAAGTGCTCCGTTCGTGCATAATTGCTGTCTGCTTATTTGGATGTTGTATGCTGATTTTGGACTGTTTTTATGCATTTCTTGCTGCCTGAACACTATACCATTGTTGCTGTACTTACTTGATGTTGTCTTCTATGCTAATTGTGCTAATTTGCTATCCGGGAACGTCCAATTTTAAGCCGGAATGCTTCCCGATTTTCAAGGAAATTAGTTTCATTTTGAGCTTTATTTCAAATTTGGGCAACTTTCTATTTCCTTTTGACTTCCCGGATTTGCACAATTATTGTGAACGTGAACCATATCTTCTCTTTTCATTACGCATAAATATCATCATACCACTAATCCACTTTTCTAACTCACTAATTTCTTTAACCATCTAATTTCCGCTCACCTTTAACCCCCTTTAACAATTCTTTCAAATATATGATGATATTATTGCCTTTTGAATATGAGTTGTTGATTTTAATGAAGCTTGCTTTCTTGGTTTACTTGTTCACTTTTGCATATTCATTGCAACATCATGATTATTCTTTGATAATTGTATCCTGAACATGCCTTCTTTGTTACATGCTAAATGTCCCATATATTCTGCCATATTTTTCAGGATGTCGGATAAAGGCAAAGCCATAGCCACTGCTTCTAAGAAGAGAAAACACTCTACCCCCTCCATTCCGGCCATCTACAAGCATTATGCCAAGAATCCGTTAAGTGATGAAGAAAAAGAGAATCAGCAGTTGCCCTCCACCAACCCAGACAAATTCCCTAATCTCTACTGTGAGCTTCGGTTTTCTAGATATCGAACAACGAAGCTGAATATTGAGAAGAAGTTGCTCCTACCTAATGATGTGAGACGGTCCATTACCGGTCGGATCCTTGAGTTAGGTATCGACTTTGTTGACCGAGATTTGGGGGATATAAATATATCTTGGGTGAAGGAATTCTACTGCAACTTCTTCCGTCCGACTCTGGATTCGGTTCAGGTGCGGGGTAGAGAGATTATGATCACCGAGACTGCCATTGAGGAGGCATTACATTGCCGACACATTCCGGATGACCTGTGTGCCCATCAGCAGGCTGAGATAGCCATCCATACCATGACTTTTGACTATGAGGCGCTTCGGCGCGTGATTGGGATACCGGA
>NC_029780.3:107951594-107954036 GCF_000817695.3 Arachis duranensis | reverse complement strand
TGGTTCAGCGTCTTTTCCGGTTCTTAGAGCGAGAGAGACGCCATGTCAGACACCGATTAGATCGGATGGACCAGGCTCTTATTTCTTTGGGTGCTGAGCTACCTCCGCTTCCCGATTCTCCGGCCTCCGATGAGCAGGATCATCAGGAGGAGGATGCGGAGGCACCAGTTCAGTAGGATGCCCACGCCACTACAGCGCCACCACAGACTCATGAGGATCCGGTCCCACAGCCACAGCCAGAGCCTATCGTTGTACCTCCCACTGATCCTCCGGTTTAGCATCGAGGACGATGCTTGGTTTTAAGTGTGGGGAGGGCACCGGTAGCATTATTTGGGAACCGGTGAACTTTTCAGCCTAGTTATCTTATTTTGCACATTTTTGTATATATTTTGATGCATTCCTAGTTTGCTTTAGACACTTTCATTGCCTATTTTGGATTTTAGATATTGTGATGCTCTTGGATATTTTTAGATGTTTTGGATGATAGATTCCGTACTTTTAGTTGGATTTTTTCTTTATACATTTTTGTTTATCTTTACTTTTAGTTGTGGTTGTGATTAGAAAGCATACTTTGAATTGTAAAATACTTAGTCACCCTTTTTGCATAAGAAATTGATTTTAAGTAAAAGAAAAGGGTGAACTAAGAAAATTTTTGAATTTTTCAATCACAACAATGCTTAGTCAAATATTGAAATTTTCCAAGAAGTTTAAATATAGGGCATCAACCCAATTGATTGAAAGAAAATTTCTAATGGAACTTGCTTGAATTTCATATGTTGTGAATCATGTATTGAATTAAGAACACAAGCTTGTGAGACTTGAGCCTATTGATGTGGTTACATTTTATAACCACCTATCTTCCATTCTTGTGTGAAATTGCTCTCTTTCTATGAATGTAATCCTTGATTTGCTTGATTCTATATGTCCATTTATTTCTTGTATTTATGCATTTGTATGATTGAGGCCATTACTTCCTTAGCCACTTACCCAAATAGCCAACCTTTTTATTCTCCATTGTTAGCCAATTTTGAGCCTATGCTTAACCAACTTATTCTCAATTTAGCACATTACAAGCCAAGGCGGAAAACCAATAAAAGTCCTTGTTTGGATCTTTGATTAGCCTAGGCTAGTGAGAGTGTTTATTATTCAAAGTTGGTAAGGCTTGGGAACATTGGATGGGATAAAAGGGGTAGTACACTTTCATGTTTAAGAATTGGGTACATACTCATGTATTGATCAAATGAATAGACCTTATGCATTGATACTCTTGTATATAGTTTGACAAAAGAAAAAGAAATGAAAAGAAAAGAAAAAAAAAGAGAGAAATAAAAGTGAAAATGAGAAAAACAAAAGAAAAAAAAGAGAATAGAAAAAAAAAGAAAGAAAAAAGAAGAAAAAAGATAGAAAATAATAAAAAGGGGACAAATTACCCAAAGTGAAGTCAATAAAAAGGAATCAATGCATAGATGTCATGAATCAAATAAGGATGCATGAATATGTAAGAAAAAAAAGTGAAGAATGGGTAGTTAGAATAGTTTGAATTTGTATAGGTCATTATATAGTTAAGTGGGGAAGTCTATGCTAATCAAAGATTCAAATCCTAGTCCACTTAACCATAAATGATCCTACCTTGACCCTAACCCCATTACAACCTAAATGAAAGACCTCATGATGAATGTATGCATGCATTGAATAAATGTTGATTGTTAGAAGAAAATCAAATTTTGGAAAGCTTGATTAGAAGAGAATTGAGTGAATTGACCCTTAAACACTTGAGTGAATAGAGCGGATACACATCCGGTGAGGGTTCAAAAGTTCAACTACATGTGTTCACCCATATTATCTATATTCTTGCAAGTTTAAATTCTTTTTGATAATTCAATACAATTGTGGTTTGGAATTAATTCCTATTACCTAGCCCTTGTGCTTACACATGCTCTCTTGGCAATTTGATATGTTTGAATTAAGCATTTGCATTTACTTTAGGTAGTTGCATTTAGATAGGACTCATATAGTTTAGTTGCATCCAATAAATGTCATAACCCTTAGTTCCTTCTTATTTTAGCATGAGGACATGCTAAGGCTTAAGTGTGGGGAGGTTGACAAACCCCAATTTGACGGTTTGTTTTGTATTGAATTTAGAGTGTCTTGATGACCTTTTGTCACATTTAGCCTATGAATTAGCATGGTTTTGTTATCTCTCCCATATTCGTGCTTAAGTGTAAAAACATGCTTTTTGAGCCTTATTTGATGAATTCTAGTTTCTCTTTGATTCCATAAGATGCCTTGATGTGTTTGCTAGTAATTTCAGGATTAAAATAGGCTAAGCATGGATCAAAGGAAGCATACAAGTGGAGAGAAGCACAAAAAGCCAAAGAGTTGATATCGGCCAAGCACGCGTACGCGCACAAGGCGCTCGCGCGCACATCGCAGAATTAGCCA
>NC_029780.3:107930156-107951345 GCF_000817695.3 Arachis duranensis | reverse complement strand
ATGCCTTCCAAGTGTTTGATGAAATGCTTGGTTGGGTTTTAGTGTAGGTTTTGTTCCTCTTGGCTTTGGTTGAGTAATTAGTGACTCTTGAGTTATCTAATCCTTTTGTTGATTGATAATTAGAAGTTGCTAATTGATTTGAATACCTCTAAAGCTAGTCTTTCCTTTAGGAGTTGATTAGGACTTGAGGAATCAAATTGATTCATCCACTTGACTTTCCTTTATCTAGTAGGGGTTAACTAAGTGGTAGCAATAAACAATTCTCATCACAATTGAGAAGGATAACTAGGATAGAACTTCTAATTCTCATATCTTGCCAAGAGCCTTTTATAGTTGTTAGTTTACTTTCATTGCCATTTACTTTCATGCCTCTTATCCAAAACCCCAAAATAACTCAAACCAATAACAAGACACTTTATTGTAAATCCTAGGGAGAACGACCCAAGGTTTAAATACTTCGGTTTATAGATTTTAGGGGTTTGTACTTGTGACAAACAAATTTTTGTATGAAAGGATTATTGTTGGTTTAGAGACTATACTTCGACGAGATTTCATTTGTGAAATTCTAAACCGTCAAAAATCCATTCGTCACGCGCGTGCGTCCATGGGTGCGTCCTAAATCCTTGGTTTTTCATGATTCCTCCACTTTGCATGCTTTCTCTTCACTCCTTTGATCCATTCCTAGCCCTTTTCAATCTGAAATCACTAACAAACACATCAAGGCATCTAGTGGAATCAAAGGGGAATTAAAATTATCAATTTAAGGGGCTAAAAGCATATTTTCGCACTTAAGCACAAACTAGGGGACAATCACAAAACCATGCTATTTTATTGAGTAAGTGTGAGAAAAGGTTGACACAATACGCCAAATTCAATATAAAATAAACCCTACAAATGGGGTTTATCACCTATTTTTCTATGCTTTTTCACCTTTTATTTTCACTAATCATGCTTAATTATTGAGTATTTTTGTGCTTAAATCATAGATTACTTTCATCTCTTCGGGTTGATTTATTTTGCAGAATTCATGGAAAAAGGAAGTAAAAAGCACAAAACAAGCATAAAGGAAGAAAGGAGCTTAAAAGCAAAGTAGAAGCAGAGAAAAGCAAGTTGGAGAACCAACGTTGGTGGCAATGTTGAAGTACAAAGTTCGAGAACGTTGGTTGAGAACCAGCGTTGGTGTGCAAATATTGAAGACCCAACGTTGGAGCCAAAGCTGGCCTCCAACGTTAACTCCAACGATCCTTGCTCAAGAGGCCAACGTTGGAGCCAAAGCTGGCCTCCAACGTTACCTCCAACGACCATGCTCAAGAGGGCAACGTTGGAGCCAAAGCTGGCCTCCAACGTTGCCTCCAAATTTTCTCCTGACAGCCTGAATGTGCCTTCTTCAAAAAAGAATAACTTGGACTACAATGCTCTAAATGAGGCAATTCCAAAAGCATTGAAAAGTAGGAATTTAGAACTTTTCAAGGATATATGGCACTACATGGTGGAAACTAAAATTGAGGTAGAAAACCGCCCCGAAAGTGCAAAGATGAACATAGTATCAACCTGTAGTAAGGCCAGCTGACCTCTTCACCTTCCATGGATTATAACTCGAGCTGTAAGCTCCAAATGATGCCCTTCTAACGTCATTGGAAAGTAGACATTCAGGACTTTCCAACAATATATATTAGTATGAGGTGAAAAATAAGTTTGAGCTTCGAAATCGGACGTTGTTACCAACGTTGGAACACCAATGTTGGGTCAAACGTTGGGTCAAACGTTGAAGCGGGCCTGGGAGCATTTCTCAACGTTTGTGACACTAAAAATGGCCCCAATAAATGCCAATACACCCCTGGAGCATGCATTCACCTCTCAAGCAGGTAGAGCTCATTAACATCACTCAATCAAAGGCACAAGAAGCATCTAAAATAGTTAATTTTTATTTGATTGTAATTTGCTTTCAATTTCATTTCAATTTGTAATTTAGGAGAGCCTATATAAAGGCCTTAGTTTCTACATTGAAATTATTCTGGATTGAAGGAGGGAGTCCAGAATCATACACACACACATCCTCTGGCACACACCACTGGGAGTGGGTCTTCGGACCACTCCCCCTACACTCTGATTCCTTTTCTTTTCTTTTCTTTTCTTTTCTTTTCTTTTCTTTTCTTTTCTTAGTAGTAGTTTAGTTTCAATTCATAATTTTTCATTTATGAATTTTGAAGTTTCAATTTCAGCTTTGGATTCTTAATCTTCATCTTTATTTTTCTGCACTTTCTTTCTTTTCTGTTTGAATAGAGCAATGAACAACTAACTCTTTCATTGGGTTAGAGAGCTCTATTGTTTTTCAATGGATTAAATTATTTTTATTCTTCTTCTTCTCTTCCATTCTCTTGATTTACTAGAAAGATTTCGTTCTTCATTCAAGCATTCAATTATCTTGGAAGAGAAATTGAATCTACTTGGGTTTTGTGATAAGCTTAGAAGAGAAATCATAGAACCATGCTTGAAATCTTTCTCACATTAAATTAGGTTGGGGGTTGGATGGATATAGTGACATGTAATCCTACCAATACTTTGATCTACGAAGATATGTGGTATAATCAGTGACCAAACTTCATCTCTTCCCATGAGCAATTAGATCAAGAAATTGGACAATTGTTCAAGCTTAGAGAGATTGAATTGCAAAGGAATTGGGATTCAATCACCTAAGATTGCCAAGAGATCAATGGGTTGCATGGATTGAGGAAGGATAAGAGCAATTGATCCGAAGAATTCAATATCTCTCTATCCCAATGCTCTTCTTTTCTTTTACTTTTAGTTATTTACTTTTTTGTACTTTTCTTTCTTGCATTTTACTTTTCCATACTTTACTTTTTTAGGGGTGAGCATGGGTCGGTTTGGTTCGGGTTTATGGTAAAACTAGAACCGAATCGAAACTGATTAAGAATGGATTGGTTCCGTTCGGGTAATTGGAAACCCGATGACTTTCAAATTCATAAAAAAATCAAATTTTTATCTTAAAAAAATTTAACAAGTACAATAAACATGTTACATCAATTGAAATAATCCAAACATGTTAAACACCAAATACATTAAAAACTAAACTCATTAAAATCCAAACATATTAATAGTGAATAATTATTGTCTAATAGAAAAGCCATATATATTTTTAATTTTTTTAATTTTTCAGCATTTTACTTTTCTTGCCATTTACTTTCTTGCACTTTATTGCTTTCCTTTACTTTCATGTCATTTACATTTCCTTGTTGCGTATCATCCAATTGTGCTTGTCTAACTAGGCTAATTAATCAACCATTGTTTGCTTAATTCGTTAATCTCTGTAGGATTCGACCTCACTCTATTGTGAGTTATTACTTGACGACAATTCGGTATACTTGCCGAAGAAAAATTTGTTGAGAGACAAGTTACCGCGCATCAAGTTTATGGCGCCGTTGCCGGAGATTAATTGTGATTAACAAACTACCGGTTGGTTGATTACCTAGATTAGACATTTTTTTATTTTGTTTCTATTACTTTCGTCCTTTATTTTCTCTTGCTCCTTAAGTGTTTATGTTAATGCCTCACCAAGAAGCTCCTGTTCATGACATCTCTTGCTCTTGATGATTGTGTTATTAATACAAAACAGTTTGTTTTACTTAGTTTTCTTTCAAATAAATTGAGACAAGATTGCATAAGATAAGTTTGGTGTTGCCTTGCAACAAATTGTTTCCAATTGTTCACTAGATACTTGCATTAATTCCAATTGAAAGTGACACACTAAGTTTGGTGTGCCACTCATTTTCTATGCAATGTATCATGTACACCCTCTTGTTTTTGCAATCACAATGTCTCTATTCTTGTGCCTTTATTGTGATTCTTAATTTTGCTTGCCTAAACACATGTACTACTAACACTCCATTGTTTAAGACATTCATGACCCATCATAGACCCCATCACCACTATTTTATTTGCTGCTTGAAGATAAGCAATCAGTCTAAATTGGTGTGGAAAGGGAGAAAAGTAGGAGAAAAATGATAACAACAATGAAGATGAACTACAAGGTGGTAAAGTTCCTTTTCCACTTATTTATTTTCAGTATTTTCAATTGCATGATTGTCTCTTATTCCTTTGTATACATGTGTGCTGTGAAATAAGTATAGCTTGATTTTTGAATTGTAACATGTTGCTATGATATCATGATTGCCATCTTGAATTTTGTGAGTTCAAAGCAATTTAGCTTTATGATCATAAACATACAAGGTAATCAAAGAAGAAGTTTGCATGAACTTATAAGTATTGGGAAGCTAGCATGACTATTGTTGCTCAATTGCATTTGAATTTCTTTAATTGAAGTTTTCATCTAGGACATTTTATGAAATTTTTATCATGAAAACCTTGAAGAAGCAACTACAAATAAGGCAAGAAAAGAAAAGAGAAAGAATGAGAAAGCTGAAGGCTCTGATTACCAATTACAATTCATTTGTTAAGTACTTGTGGTGTTTATGTATCAAGCAAAAAATTTGAAAACAAAACACCTAGAGTCAAGGTTAGGCTCAAGTGCAAAAGCACTCCCTCAAAGCTCAAGGCTCTGAGCATCAATGATTAAAGAGTAAAGAAAAGAAAAAAACGAGCTTAAAGAGTCCTCTATTAAATGCTTGTGGTGATTATGTATCAAGTGATAATACTTGAAAACAATGCATTTAGAGTCGTAGCTTTCAACAAATGGTGCAAAGCACCCAAGAAGCTAAGTTGAGAAAAATAAAAAGCTGTTTCAAGGAAGGAATATAAAGAAAAAGATTTCATAAATGAGCTAGATAGAAACATCAATGATTTGAATCTCTGTTGTATTGTAGCATGCATAAGAAACTAGCTAACCATGAATATTACACTGCTACTCTTCTTACCTTGGATTGTCAAACCGTAGTGCATGATTCTCTCCTTACTTGGGGACAAGCAAGATTTAAGTTTGGTGTTGTGATGCCAGGGCATCATGGCCTATTTTTCTATGCTTTTTTACCTTTTATTTTCACTAATCATGCTTAATTATTAAGTATTTTTGTGCTTGAATCATAGATTACTTTCATCTTTTTGAGTTGATTTATTTTGAAGATTCATGGAAAAAAGAAGTAAAAGTCACAAAACAAGCATGAAGGAAGAAATGAGCTTAAACGGCAAAGTAGAAGCAGAGAAAAACAAGTTGGAGAACCAACGTTGGTGGCAACGTTGAAGTACAAAGTTGGAGAACGTTGGTGGAGAACCAATGTTGGTGTGCAAATATTGAAGACCCAACGTTGGAGCCAAAGCTGACCTCCAACGTTACGTCCAACGATCCATGCTCAAGAGGCCAACGTTGGAGCCAAAGCTGGCCTCCAACGTTGCCTCCAACTTTGCTCCTGACAGCCTGATTGTGCCTTCTTCAAACAAAAATAACTTGAATTTTTCATTTATGAATTTTGAAGTTTCAATTTCAGCTTTGAATTCTTAATCTTCATCTTTATTTTTCTGCACTTTCTTTCTTTTCTGTTTGAATAGAGCAATGAACAACTAACTCTTTTCATTGGGTTAGAGAGCTCTATTATTTTTCAATGGATTAAATTGTTTTTATTCTTCTTCTTCTCTTCCATTCTCTTGATTTACTAGAAAGATTTCGTTCTTCATTCAAGCATTCAATTATCTTGGAAGAGAAATTGAATGTACTTGAGTTTTGTGATAGGCTTGGAAGAGAAATCATAGAACCATGCTTGAAATTTTTATCATATTGGATTAGGTTGGGGGTTGGATAGATATAGTGACATGTAATCCTACAAATATTTTGATCTATGAAGGTATGTGGTATAATCAGTGACCAAACTTTATTTCTTCCCATGAGCAATTAGATCAAGGGATTGGGCAATTGTTCAAGTTTAGAGAGATTGAATTGCCAAGGAATTGGGATTCAATCACCTAAGATTGCCATGAGATCAATGAGTTGCATGGATTGAGGAAGAGATGAGAGCAATTGATCCGGAGAATTCAATATCTCTCTATCCCAATACTCTTCTTTTCTTTTACTTTTAGTTATTTACTTTCTTGTACTTTTCTTTCTTGCATTTTACTTTTCCGTACTTTACTTTTCTTGCTCTTTTATTTTCCAGCACTTTACTTTTCTTGCCATTTACTTTCTTGTACTTTATTGCTTTCCTTTACTTTCATGTCATTTACATTTCCTTGTTGTGTATCATCCAATTGTGCTTGTCTAACTAGGCTAATTAATCAACCATTATTTGCTTAATCCATTAATCTCTGCGGGATTCGACCTCACTCTATTGTGAGTTATTACTTGACGACAATTCGGTATACTTGCCGAAGAAAAATTTGTTGAGAGACAAGTTTTCACGCATCAGAAACCATAGCTGTAAGTAATTGAGAATATTTGTGAGACTCAGCACCAAGACATAGAACAAGTATACATATGAAGCAGTACCAAACAATCCAATTCTCAATTCCATGAATCATAAACAAAAAGGTGTCTAAATATCGACAGAATCAATCAAATTCAGCATTAAAAAGCATCAAAAACTAAATTTTGCAGTTAAATGCAGTTAAAGAATGAAGTAAAAAACATTAGAAATGAGAGTGCCTTGAACCACCGTCTTCTGCATCAGAGAAATACACTATCATCATCATCATCATCACTTCCAAGACCTCCAACAACAGCATCATCTTCATGATTTCCTTGCTCTAAATCAATAACATGGGACATCTGCTGTTTGTTAATTTTTTGAAAGCATCAATTTAGTTTAAAATTAAAACATAGCAACAAATAATTACCCTAAACTCTAAAATCAATAAATCTATTAACAAAAACTCAAAAACAACATACTCATAAATTAAAAAACAGAAGTAACAGAGTAACAAATTCATTTTTAGCAATAATTTTAACAACACAAAATCAATTTCTTTGATTGATTTCACATTCAAAAAATCACTAAGCAGATTCAGAACAGACTCAACAGAGCGATAACAATACAATCCAGTTACAATATCACAGCAACCCACTACCCAATAATCTCAACAAACAACTTCCAAACAATTAATCATGCTTCAACAATTAATCATTTAATCATGTTTCAAGCAAACAGTTTTTCAATAATTAATCATGCTTCAGGCTTCAAGCAATCAGCTTCAACAATTAATCATGCTTAAAGCAATTAGCTTCAACAATTAATCATTTAATAATGCTTCAAATGGGTGTTGACCTGGTCTGTATACGAATGGTGTTGCTGAATGAAATGATGAATGTAGAACCAACAATTAATCATACTTCAAGTAATAACAGCAAGGTTTAGAAGTTAGAACCAACAATTAATCATACTTCAACAATTATTATTACAGCAAATTAGACTTATACCTAGGATTAATGGAAGGGTGAAAGGGATAGTGACAGGGGTGGAAGGGTCGAACAGAGTTGGCGAAGACAGGGACAGTGGCTGGGGTCAGCAACTGGCATTGGCGGTGACTGTGATTTCGACGGCTGAAAGGAAAGCTAGCTGTGCAAACGGAAAGCTGGCTGAAAGGAACTTGCGACAATGAGTGACTTCCACGAATCTTGCGACAACGGTGGTGGCTAGACGGATGTTGCACTAGAAGCTCGAGGTGGAGACTGAAGACATGGGAACTGAGAGCGAGAGGTGAGAGTGGAGGGCTGGAGGGGAGGCTCGAGAGTGGGTGGGTCTGTGCTGTGGGTGTCTAGGTGAAAGATTAGGGTTCCTTTTTTGGAGCCAAGTCAAAACGCAATATGTGGCAAAATTTCAAAAACTAGTCGAATTACGGTTCAATTCGACCAACCGATTTTTGGTTAGTTCAACAATCTAACTTCGGTTTTTGAATTTGACGGTTTTATCTTTTGTCCAAACCGTATTTGTTAATGGTTCCCAATTTAACAGTTCAAACCGATTTCTAGAACATTGCATTTCATAGTACTACAGTTGCACGCGAATGAAGTCTCAAACTCGTTCTGTTTGAGAAGAGGGTGATTTTGCATCATGCGCCAATCCTCAAGCGTCCATAATTTTTAGAAAAAATAAATAATTTACTTTTTTTAATAAAAATATTTTTTAAAAAAAACATATTCAAATAAATTTTAAATTAAATAAAATTACTTTTTTTACTAAAAATACCAATTCAAACTAGCACATAATGATAAATTATTTTAAAATAAAAAAGAAAACAAAAAAGACACCAAAAATCAGGAAGGCTAGCAAAATCTTTAACCATTCCAGTTCAAAAATTATTAACTCCATATCTTTTATTCAAAAAAAAAAAACAATTAAGATGTCAAACAGATGTAATAAAAAAGTTTACTAATAAATGGATAATATCGGATTGTATATAAAGCAATATTAGAACCGAAGTAAATATACAATCAGGTATATATCCACAGAAGTTAATCATTTTATAATACAAGAAATCATGAATAATCCATCATAGTGAGCAGAGCGTGAAAACCACCCAGTTAGATCGCATCAGCATCAGACGTTCCTGCAATCCGTCGGCAACTAACCGGTCGACATCTTTCTCTGCTAGCCTTTAGCTAAATAGGGAGCTGTGTGGCAAAAAAACCAACAGAAACATCCATCTTTAAAAAATATGATACTTATTCGTTTATGCTTGAAAAAGTTTCTTCACTAGAATTGCGTTTATACACAAGAAAAGGGCCAAGTAACTTGAATTGGAAGTAGTGATGGAGTATCACTGATGATTACCAAATCAACTTGAAAGAATCATATGCTGAAGTATAGGTTAAGCAAAGCATACCTTCAGTCTGGAGAAGCACAAACTTCTTCAGCCGAGAAACACCTCAATTTGCTCTTCTTCGTGATCGGCAGCATGTGTGCCCCAACAGCTCCTCAAAAAATGCCATACATCCACAAATGGGACAGGTCATGGAAGATGTGCAAAGCATCCTTAGTAGACCGAGATTGGAGGAATGGATCAATGTTAACCTGTCTGAAATACCAGAGCATTCCACCCATCCCAACTCGGTCAACATGCCTGCATTCCAATCAGCTAAAAGATAATTGGAGCTGCTGCAGCAGCCCGTCATCTTTCATCATATATCTCGAGCTGATTGGATGCAGGCAAGGCCCATGCCCCTCACCGGGGCCGGGCCAATCCAAAACTTGCATCAGGCGGAGGTTGATGAGACTGCAGTGTAGGGTACACAAATAACTACAATTAGATCCAAAGCAAAAGGACATTTTCTTCAAAAATAGAAATAACCTCGTATTTGATGAATGTAATTAACCTCTTTGATGGAATTAACAAGACTTTTGAGATGCATATAATTAATTAATAGATGATGAAATGATAAAGGGTAAAATAAAAGCCGAATTGCCATTAGAGTAAAAATTGTGTGCCTCAAACGTGAAAATGGACCATTCCCCTTTGGGCTCTGTACAGTGAGGAGGTTTATGTAACCAAAGATCTACAAATTGGAGAACTTGGTGGCTATCGTACCTGTGCAAAGGGTTGGTGAACATGTTCATGATGGAGAAAGGGCATTCCAGGGCGCTGACAGGGATACTGAGATGAATGCAGATACATGGTTGATGAGGGATGTGCACCAACTTGGCTAGGATTAAATGGTGACATCATGGTCTCTGGATGTCCATATCCAATTCCAGCAGGTGTTGATTGTGCTGCCCATGGCCCAGGTATATGCTGCGGAAGAGGTCGTGGTTGGTGTTCAGTAGAAAGCTGGGGTCCATGGGTGGATCCTAGCTGTGGAAACTCGGTGTTGTAATTTACTACTGGTGTATACATAGGCTGGATCGGGTATGACCCACCATTGAACCCAAAGCCAGGATCAAACCTTTGCATGTACCTGCAATGCAAGTTAGAAGAAGTAAGCAGACTAATCCATACTTCTACAAAATTTCAGCCACCATAATTGAGTTTTACAGTAGAAATATAAAAAAAGAACACATTTTAAAATATATTTATAGAAGAGTTGCAAAAGAAATCTGAAAATGGTGATATTTGTTATTCATTATTGGATATTCATATCATAAAGAGTCAACAAACATAAATTAATCCTTCATATAACAAGTTCTGATAATCTCTCACCTCTGTTAATGTTCCTAAACAGGAATAAGTGATGACATGGAATTTGATAGTGTTTTTATTCAGATTCAGGGGGGGAAAAAAAACAAAAAAGGTTCAAGGAAAAGAAAATTTTCAATGCATATTGATGTTTCAACACTTCAACTGAGTGGATAGAATGACATCAAATCGAGGTCTGCATCCCAAAATAATTACGCGTCATTTAGCATGTAATATGATTAGGAAGAGAAAAAAATTAAAATCACACCAAGGGCAACCGAATCAAATTCAAATTATGTATTTGAAGAAAGGAGAACAGGACAACAAAGTTATAAATTTTAGCAAGAGAATGCATCAGTAAAGAAAAGGTACAAGCAACACATACCTATCATAGCTCCTGTCATAATCAGGATCCTTGCGGTCAATCTCACGGTCCCGAAATATAGCCACCCTATTATTACTTTGCCGGTACCTACCAACTGCCTCTTTCTCTGTCCTACTTCTAGCCCTACTAGTATTAGTTGAAGACTCTACCGGGCCTCTACTGGAACTTACATCAGCTACAGAAGAAGACTTATCTTCCACCCGTTGAACTACCAAGGAACCTTTCATTGAGTTATCCTCCTGCTTTGGTTCACATTCTGGCTTCCCAACTACAGTACCACCGCCATTATTACTTGAACTAAATATCCTAGCACGAGCCCTATTATACTCCTCTTTTCTCTCTTCCACACTTTTAGAGCTATTATTCTTTGCTGAGTTTGAGTTTGCATTGCTAAGAACCTGAGTCCGCTTCTGTGGTCTCTGTTTAATTGCAACCTTCACATTCATAACAGCATTGTTTTCTGATGATAACTTTACTGGGATATCTGCAAGGCGAATAGCAGGAAGCTTACATTCAGAAGTTTTGCGAACAATAATTCTTGACCCCGAACCATCAGGTAGGCTATTATCCATTAAAACCATTGACTGTAACGAGTAATGCTGAGCCACCCGGTGTGCAGCCAACCGTAAGTAGGATGTCGGGAGCTGCTGGAATTCAAGCTGCTGCTGATTAGGATCACGAATAAACTTCTCAACATCTTGCTCCATACGCAAAACTGGATAAATTAAATGAGAATCATTGATAAGTTTAGATCCAAATCAAATAACTGAATAACATTCAACTGATGCTTTCATAAGTGAAATAATAAAGCCATTAGAAGTTTAGAGCAGTAGCAAGTAAATTCATCACAGAAAGACCCGTAAAACATAGATGTCTCATACTGTGAATACTTCATTGTGTTTTTTTGTTGAATAGGAGAGATAAAACCATTCAAAATATAAAAAATATTAATATACATAAGTTCCTGCACGTTTTCCTCAAAATTCTATAAAACGGCAACCAATAGAGAAGCCCATGCAGCAAATCATTGCTTAGTAAACACATCTCACCAACAGATAAAGTCAAAGGAATAATGATAAATTTCCCGAGTTTTGTAGCCAGATAGGGCCAGGATGCACTTAATTAATTCCAAGTTCCAACTATTTTTCATTCCAAGCATAAAAGATAAAAGGATTTTCCTAAGAAATGTCAGACTCTATTTAAAGGATTCGTATCGCATGCATCGTAGGACATTTTGTTTTAATGCTTAACTAACAAGTGTCCTAGGTAAGCATATATATATTCTGCAGCATTAACGTAAGGAACTGTAATTTACAAATCACAAATGAAATTCAGCTAATTCTTTCAGAATTGAAAACAACAATGCACAAAGTAATTGCGTTTCTCTTATAACCGGATTTAAGTAAAATACACGATTCATCACAAACCAACACAATTAAACATAAAATGATTAAATGATTTTTGTTCAAAAAAAAAGAGAAAAAATAAAACACTGACTCGAAAGGCGTTCGCGAGGGTTCTGAATGGCTTCACGGAGGAACTGATCGACTTGGTTGATGACGTCATCGGAGACCCTCTCGGATCCCGAAGAATAACACGAAGACGCAGCAGAGGAGTAAGAAGGTGGAGGAGGTGGTTGTTGCGGCGGTGGAGGAGCATCGTCATCATCAGCACCGGGTTCGAGGTTAGGTTTGTTGCGGGAAAGAGAGAGCTTCAAACGGTTCATGGATTCGTCCAAATCGGCCACCTCCCATGACTCCGGGGCTCCCAGATCCTCCGCAGAGCCCTCCATGAATAAGAACGAAGAGAAAAACTTAATCCCCGCAATAGAAGAGAAAGATGAGTTTCCCCCCTCTTTTGTGTAAGGCTAGAGAATCGAGCTTGATCCCGAAAGCGGAGATGGGTTCTGCGTGACGAATTTCATAGGAACTAGGGTTAGGGTTGGGAATTGAAATTGGGATTTGGGGATTGGAATGGGAGAAAGTGATTGAGAAGATGCGAATGAATGCGAAGCTGAGGTAGGGTTTCAGGCTTAGCCTTTCAGGTTGACCAACTGCGTTCCCACGTGTTAACCACACTTCTCTTATTATTAATTACTTGAAATTACAAAAACTTCCGTATCGTCTTTTCTTAATTACTATAGTAACCCCTCTATATTCTTAAAAGTCACAACTTTCGCAGATTTTTCCATCCATAGTTGATAGTTCCATACCAACATGGTCACGTGAAAACACGTGCCTATATTAGGGGAAAACACTTTTTTCCTTTAATTATTATGAAGAACGGATTTTTCTTTTGTGGAAAAAAATAGAAGAATCTTCTTTCCCTTTAATTAAAGAAAACACAACAAGAGACACCAAAAAAAAAGAAAACACAACAGACTCTTCATATGAGGCAATTGTAAAATTTAATATAATTTTACTGTATCATTCAAAGAAAGATCTTGAAATTTATGATTATCACAAATAAAAATAAAAAAATTATTAATTTTGATCCATGATAATAATAATATTAGGAAGAATTCACTTTGTCTATTCCTTTATCTTCTTAATTCTTTTTTCAATTTTATTATTGATAGTGAGTGAAGAAAAAAAAACTTTATAAGTAAGAAGAGAGGGCTAAATTCTGATATATTTTCATAAAAACCAACTTCCATCAAATTGGTTACATTTCAAAATAATCATGTAACTTTTTTCCATGTAGCTTCCTTTATTTTATTATTTTAATTAAATATTTATTAAACCAATAAAATAAGACACATCACACACATGAGACATTATACAATAATATAATTTTTTACATTCTCCCACTTGACTCGTGTGTCATTATTTCTATTGATGGTTTAAGAAATATTTATCATAATGCGTATTTCTAAGCAATTACTTGCATAGATTAATTTATCATGATAAGAATAAAACTAGCATGAATCATAGAGGGTGTATGTCACCTAATCGACATAGTCCCTTCTATGTACTACAAAATTAGCCACATTCTTAACATGAGCCATAATTAGGAAGTATATAACATAATTAGTCCAACAATAATGTCTTCATTGTAAGACAATACCTTATTATTTTAATTCTATTATGTATACAACAAATTGAAAATCAGGTAATACAGAAACATTAATTCATTTGAGCTCAAAATGTCAATATCCATGTAACACAAACTTCATTAAACATATGTTGATCCTATAAACTCATAATACCCATCCTTTCAACATGATTAGTAAATGTTTGGGCGGTAACCCTTTGGTCAAAGGATCAGCAACCATAATATTGGTGCTAATGTGCTCTATTGACACTCTTCGTTTCTGAACTTCTTTTTTAACGGCAAAGTATTTCAATTCCATATGCTTAGCACCTTTGGAATACTTGTCGTTTTTAGAAAAAGAAAACCGTTGCAGAGTTATCACAATAAATTTTCAGCGGCCTAGCAATACTGTCAACAATTTCAAGTCCTGAAAAGAAGTTCCGCAATCACTTAACCTGAACCATGGCCTCAAAGCACGCCACAAATTCAGCTTCTATTGTAGAAGTAGCAATTACTGACTACTTCGCACTCTTCCATGATATTGCTCCTCCAGCTAAGAGATACAAATAACCAAAAGTAGATTTTCTTGTATCTACGCAACCGGCAAAATCTGAATCTGAATATCCAATCGCTTCAAGGTGATTAGATCTCCTATAAGTAAGCATGTGTTCTTTTGTCCCTTGCAGATACCTTAAAACTTTCTTTGCAGCTTTCCATTGATCCAATCCTGGATTTTTTTGGTATCTACCAAACATACCAACTGCAAAGTTGATATCTGGCCTTGTGCAAGTCTGAGCATACATCAAACTCCCAACAACAGATGCATATGGAATTCCTTCCATCTGTTTCTGTTCCAAATTATTCTTTGGACATTGCATAAGACTAAACTTGTCCACTTTTTGAATGGGAACAGGTGATGCTGAGCATTGTGCCATTCTGAATCTCTCTAATACTTTATTAATATATGATTTTTGAGACAATCCTAATAGTCCTTGTGATCTATCTCAGAATATTTCTATTTCAATCACATAACTTGCCTTACCCATATCTTTCATTTCAAAGTTATTAGAGAGATATTTCTTAGTCTCGCTTAATAGACCAAGATCATTAGATGCAAGCAAAATATCATCAACATATAGAACTAAAACAATAAATTTACTCCCATTGACCTTCAAGTATATACACCGATCAACGATGTTTTTCTTAAATCCAAAGGACAGAATGGTATCATTAAATTTGATAAACCATTGGCGGGATGCTTGTTTAAGTCCATATAGTGATTTCTTAAGTTTACACACCATTTGTTCTTTCCCTTCAACCAAAAATCCTGTTGGTTGATCCATGTAAACATCTTCCTCTAAATCCCTATTAAGAAAGGCGATTTTTACATCCATTTGATGTAACTCTAAGTCATAATGAGTCACTAAAGCCAAGATAATTCTTAAAGAGTCTTTTCTAGAAACTGGTGAGAAAGTCTCTTTGTAATCAACGCCATCTTTTTTAGTAAAACTTTTGGCAACAAGACGAGCCTTGTAACGTTCAAGGTTGCCATGAGAATCACGCTTAGTCTTAAAGACCCATTTACACCTAATTCTCTTGCATCCTTTAAGTAATTCCACAAGGCCCCATACTTTATTTTGTTCCATTGATTTAAGCTCATCTTTCATGGCCTCTAACCATTTATCAGCATTATTACTATTAATGGCTTGTGAGAAAGAAACTGGATCATTAGCAACGCTCAAGTTATTTTCTGACTCTTGTAAATATACCATATAATCATCAGAAATAGCAGATCTTCTTTCTCTTTGAGACCTTCTTAATGCCATTTCTTGTGGTTGTTCTATTATTGGCTCCTCATTAACCATGGGATTAATAAGTTCTTGTTCCTCTTGATTGTTATTTAGTCCAACAACAATAGGATCAATAATTTGGTGTTCCTGTTGATTGTGAGTAGGTTCAATAATATTTGGAATAACAACTCTAAAAGTAGAAGTACAAGTTGAAGGAACTTGAATTCTTACTTCTTTAATCTCCACATTTTGTGAAGTTGTACTCCCACTGGTCTCACCATTCTCAATGAACTGTGCATTGCCAGTTTTAATTATTCTTGTACTATGAGTAGGACAATAAAATCTATACCCCTTTGATTTTTTTGGATAACCAATGAAATATCTACTGATTGTTCTTGCATCCAGCTTCTTTTCTTGCGGATTATAAGCTCTTATTTCTGTTTGACATCCCCAAACATGTAGATGTCTTAAACTAGGTTTTCTCCCAGTCCATAACTCAAAAGGAGTTTTAGGAACTGCCTTACTAGGAACCCTATTTAACAAGTACATAGCAGTTTTTAAAGCATACATCCACAATGATATAGATAAAGATGCATTACTCATCATTGTCCTAACCATTTCTATTAAAGTACGGTTTCGCCTTTCTGATACACCATTTTGTTGAGGTGTACCTGGTATAGTGTATTGAACACATATACCACGTTTTTGAAAGAATTTTGCAAATGGACCCAGATTTTGTCCTCTTTCGTCGTATCTTCCATAATATTCACCACCTCTATCAGATCTAACGATTTTCACCTTTTTATCCAACTGTCTTTCTATTTCATTTATATAAATTTCTAAAGCATTAACTGCTTGAGATTTTTCATAAAGTAGATAGACATAACCATAATGTGAATAATCATCATCAATAAAGGTGATAAAATATTTTTTTTATTGAAAGAGTTTACATTAAAGGGTCCACATATGTCAGTGTGTATAATTTCAAAAGTTGGGTACTTCTTGTAGCTCCTTTCTTTGTGTGTTTTGTTTGCTTTTCTTTAATACAATCTACACAAATATTAAGATCAGTGAAATTCAAATTTGGAAGGATATCATTCTTTATCAACCTATCCATTCTTTCTTTGGAAATGTGACCTAAACGTTTATGCCACAAGTAAGCAGAACGTTCATTCACTAAACCACGTTTAGTGCCAACTTTATGATGTAAAGTCATAAGTGATTCAGCATATAAATCATCAAGATTAAATTTATATAAACTGTCAGAAAGTATGCCAGATCTAATCATATAGTTGTGCTTAAACAAACTAAAACAACTATTACCGAAATTAAAAGAGTATCCAGCAACATCAAGTTTAGATAAAGAAACTAAATTCCTAGAAATACTTGGTACATAAAAAGTATCTAGCAAATCTAAATGATGTCCAGTGTCGAAAATCAATCGACAAGTCCCAACAGCTTCTACTGGAGCTTTATCTTTATTTCCCATGTAGACAAACTTTTCATTTGGCCTTATGGTTCGGGTTGTAAGGAATCTCTGCATCGATTTAGAAACATGAGTCGTACCTCTAGAATCAATCCACCATGTATTACGAGGAACTTCAACTAAGTTTGATTCAATACATACATAAGCATAATTAAGCTTATTACCTTTCTTTTCAAATCAAGCCTTCCTCTTTGGACAATCATTTTGGAAGTGCCCAGATTTCTTGCAGAAATGACACTTATCTTTTTTCTGGATTTTGGAATAGGACTCAGCAGTCTTTAATAGTCCCTTTCCCTTTTCCTTTCCATGTTTCTTTCTAGTTTTCTTTCCAACTCCTTGATGGTTCAGGTAATGGATGGAATGATTTCCTTGATTCTAAAGTCTGGTTTCCTCTTAAACTAACATACTATGCAACTCATGCACATTCTATTTATCTTTCATGGTATTATAGTTCATTTAGAAAGGACCATACTCAGACGGTAATGAGTTTAAAATAAACTGCACAAGGAAATTTTCATCTACTTTCATTCCCAATGACTTAAGTCTTGCTGCAATATTTGTCATTTCAATGACATGCTCATGCATAGTACGAGAACCATCAAATTTCATGGTGGTCAAAGTACCCAATAACGTCCCAGCAAGAGATTTATCAATAGTTTGGAAGTGCTGTTTCACAAGTTTCATAAATTCTTTAGCATTATCAGACTTGGAAAGAGCTGACTTGATGCTGTTTGCTATGCTCGTCCGCATGAACATAAGACTAAGTCTGTTTGACTTTTTCCAAGCTTTATAATGAGCTTTTTCTTCATTGCTACTAAGAACAATAATAGCAGCAGATTTCTGAACTTGAAGTGTCAAATCAAGATCCAATACACCAAGGTGAAATTGGACTTGTTCAGATCAATCAGAAAAATTCAGCCCATTAAACATTGGAACAGACGTAGCATGCGAATGCAATGCAACAAGAAGAATTGCTGCAATTATCACATATTTAATATTAACACTTTGAGTCATAAGATAACACATTATTCAGATTCAAAGAGCATTCACATAAACATTCAAAGTATATTAATATTTTTTTTTGGGTGATATATTAATATACAATAACACAATATGCTAATAAATTTAACTTTACTTAGTAAAGATACATGTACCAATTAAAAATATTTAATATCTTTGGATATTTAAAAACTAATAACAGTACATTTATATGCTAACAATCATGCTCATTAATTATAAAATCAACTAATCAACCTTTGGGTGATTCTTAAATATCTCATAATAATAAATTTCAATTAACATAGAAATAATTATCATATAGCATCTTTTCTTATATGTAATTGACACAAAATAATAAACATCATATTAACTAAAATTTTTAGATTTGACCATTTTGGTGATTAACAAATCTTAAAATTTTAGTATAAATTTTTTTTTTATTGTCACAAAATTAAAAGATACTGTTTACTTTCGGCTAAATTTGAGTACTTTGCTACACAAATAGGTAGAAAATTAAAGAAATTAAAAGAGTTTTCTCATTACTTTGGATTTAAAAAAAATATTGTTCATAAATATGCAAGCATAATAACGCAGTGCGTAACTATGGCAACTAATTTTATAATAAGTTCCATAGCTCAGTTGGTTAGAGCGTTAGTCTTACGAACAGAAAAAAATCAATTTCAATATATACACATGAACTGAAATTATAATTACAAACTCTTATAATTGTAGATTTCATGCTGTATCAATTTTGCAGTAAAATTTTATTTTTATGGACAATCATAAATTTCACAACCTAAAAGTTCTGATACCACATGTAAAATTTAATATAATTTTACTGTACGTTATAAAATTATCATTCAAAGAAAGATCTTGAAATTTATTATTATCACAAATAGAAATGAGAAGAGTTACTAACCTTGATCCATGATAATAATAGTATTAGGAAGAATTCACTTTGTCTATTCCTTTGTCTTCTTAATTCTTTCTTCAATTTTATTATTGATGGTGAGTGAAGAAGAAAGACTTCATAAGTGGATGAGAAGACTGAATTGAATTCTGATATGTTTTCATAAAAACCAACTTTCATCAAGTTGGTTACATTTTAAATAATCATGTAACTTCCTTTCATGTAATTTTCTTTATTTTATTATTTTAATTAAATATTTATTAAACCAATAAAATAAGGCACATCACACACATAAGACATCATATAATAATATAATTTCTTAAAGCAATGTGACAAATTGATGGACAAAGTTATTTAAAACGGTTGTAGGAATAACATTTTACAGGCCACTGATAATAATCTAATGAAATTTTCTAAAAAAAAGTAATAATATATCTTGCCGAAACATTTTTAATTTTTGGAATTTCTTTCGTCTTAATTTCTAAATAAAAAATATTTAGTGTTTTCTCTGGTTCATTTAAAAAATAACTTAGCAAAATATTTTATAAAATAAAGATATGTTTAATTTGTAATTACATTTTTAAATATGAGATATTCTCTGCATCCAAATATTTTGGCATCCAAATTCATCCAAGCAATTTTAGGTTATGCGCTCTTCTCCCTTGCGCTTCTTCTTCTTCTTCCGCGCTTCTTCTTCTTCTCCTCACGCTCGTTTATGCACAGAGCGTCTTCTTCTTCGCCTTCTTCTTCGCACGTTCCTCCTTCTCCTCATTCTCCTCCTTTTTTTTCATGTTCCTTTTCTTCACGTATTTTTTCCTTATCGTCATTCTTTTGTTGTTGTTGCTGCTGTATTTTTTTGTCTTTTCTTCCTTCTCTCCCTGGTGAAGAAGCAGTAAAAAGTAAGGAGGACGAGTTTTAAATTGTGCAGAACAGAAATTAATCGCACATGTTATTATGGTGAAACAATTGTATAGTACTAAATGAATGGAACATTATCCGTTATATAAATTCAAATTTGAACAGCTTTTTGCATAATAAATCGAAACACGTACTGATAGTGAAACAATTGTATAGTACTAATTGAACAAAACATAATCCATTATATAAAATCAAATTCAAACATCTTTCTATATAATGAACTGAAACACGTACTCATGGTGAAACAATTGTATAGTACTGACTGAACAAAACATAATCCATTATATAAAATCAAATTCAAACAGCTTTCTATAAAATGAATTGAACACATATTCATGGTGAAACAATTGTATAGCACTGAATGAACGAAACATAATCCATTATAAAAAATCAAATTCGAAACACATTTGTCTATAATTTAGAGATTATCAATTCAATTCAGATTCAGAACACCTGTGTCCATTCAACTCAATTTAGCAATTGCATTCCATTCAATTCGATTGAAAAAATAATCCATTAGCAAAATGTTGATGTTGTTGGTGATGACGATAACAAAAGAGGAGAAGAAGAAGAGAAGGAGGAGGAGGAGAAGCAGAAGAAAAATCTACATGCACGAAGAAGGAGGAGGAGAAGCAGAAGAAAAATCTACGTGCACGAAGAAGAAGATGACGTATGCGTATATTTGAAAGAAGAAGAAGAAGAAGAAGAAGCGCAAGGGAGAAGAAGAAGAAGAAAAAGAAGCGCAGAAAAGGAGAAGAAGATAAAGCGCGTGTGATGACGCTCTTTTAATAAGAGTGGTTTTTGTTGGTGTTGGATCTACTTGGATAAAACTTAGATGAAAAAATACTTGGAGGTGTAGCATAGCTCTTAATATTCTCTATATTCACTTTCTTTCTTTTTTCCCTTTTTCACAAAAAAATAAAACGAGAAATAAACAAATGTATATATGAAAGCCTTTTTGGAGAATAAAATTATCATGGTGCTACATATCTAATTTTTTTTTTATCTAAATCCAATCAAGCAAGTTCAATACTAAAAAAATTTACTCTCATTAGTAAAACGCCTATTACATGCGTCGAAAACCCCCAAACGTTAGCAATTCAATTCGCGCTAGAATATAAAAAACATTCCTTCTTCTAATTCAAAACCGTAACCAAAGAATTTTAAATTTTTTTCAAAACTCTAAAAATTTATTTATATTTTTTTAGATGGACTTAGTGTGTGTCGTTTATAATTTTTTTTTTGTTTTTTACAGTATTTTTCAACTCGACAAATTATCGTCACAGATTTAAGTTTCATTTAAGGATTTGTTGTTGCAGATCTAAATTCTATTTAAAGGTCTATCGCTAGCCAATAAATTACTGCATGCACAAGACAGTAGGATTCAAACCCCAATATTTACTTGTGGACAAGCGAACTGACCAATAGACCAACTCATGTTGATTGCGTGTCATCCATATTGAACAGGCTCGCATAGTCACAAAATATATATTGAATAGGCCCGTCTAGGGAAAAAATATATTAAAAGATTCGGCTGAGAGATAGTAATTAGAGTAAGCACGCGCGGCACTGCAATTCCCCTGTGTCTACTTCACAC
>NC_029780.3:107929748-107930086 GCF_000817695.3 Arachis duranensis | reverse complement strand
TAGGTTATACGGTGCCCTATCTCTTCCCTGGTTCTCTTTTCTGTCACACTCTCTATTATTTGTTTTTATCTTTTAGTTTTCTTCTCTATTCTTATTCGCATGTTTTTCGATTTATGCATATTATTGAAATCCTAATTTTTGTGTTATTTTTAGGCTGCACTTTCTTTAGACACAACGGCACACCATTAAAAAACTTTTAGGGGTTTGTCTTATTATTGTTGAGATCCTCCATCTTATCGTTAATTTCCGTTTTAAATATTTTGGTGACAAATCTGATTATATAAAAGATTTTCTTGCACAGAAGATTAAATTTAATTTAATTATAAATATTATTTATT
>NC_029780.3:107856443-107929664 GCF_000817695.3 Arachis duranensis | reverse complement strand
TGTGATTTCAAAGTTCTTACTTTTACGAATTTCTTTTTTTTTTTGAGTTAAGTCATTTTATTTTTTTAGGATTATTAAGAGTTTAGTTAATTTTGATTTGGTTTTGTAATTCACAGTGAGAGCAAGTTGTTTTTTTATTATTTGAAATATATTTTTTATTAATTTTTTAATAAAAACTATACTTTTATTTAATTATTTTAAGAGTTTAATTTTAATGTATGGATAATATAAAATATTTTACATAGTGCAATCACATCCATTTTTTTGGATGATCATTCACACCGTGAATAAAAATAATAATTATTTTTTATTACGTGTATTACGTAATTAGATGCATGTATAAAATTATGATAGTGTATCAAAATCAAAATTTAATTTCAATATTTGTATACCACATTTATTTACATAAGATCTTTTATGTTTTACTTTGTTGTAAGAATTTTATGATTTTAAAAAATATATATTATTAAGTGAATTACAAACTATCAATTTAAGTAGGTTAAATTGAGTAATTTTTTCATCTCAATAAAATATATTAGTGTTATTTATTATTTTAACCACAAAATAACATGTATGGTAAATTCACATAGGATAAATTAGACTATTTTAAACAATTATGTCTATGTAAAATTCTTAATGAAAATGGAAACTTTATAAAAAAACAACTAAAATAACTATAAGTTTTGTACTAAAAAGGGTAATATATTTTTTTGTTCAAAGTTTATAAATGATAACAGTTACATGAATCAATGATGCAAATAAATAATAATTAAAGTACACCAAAAATACGTTTTTTTGATAATTTAATATTTTTTATATAAAAAATAATTATATTTTAAATTATTATTAAGTTATATAATAATATTTTATTTTTTTAATAACTTTTTGATAAGATGGATATCCGTAAATGTTCGGTAGGTCGGATACCGGACGGTTCGGGTTGGTACTTCGATTGATGAGATGGGGTATCGCCTGGTTCCGGGTTACTGGGCGGGAGGTGGAGTAGTCGACGTTTCGAGCTCTTCGTGTGGAGAAGAGGGGGATGTCACCTGCAAAGATACTCCGACGCTCTAGTCAGTGAAGTGTGCAGGTGAAAAGTGAGAGAATGGTATGTGACGTATCTTGGGAGAGGGGTAGGACCCTCTCCATATATACCGTGTCAGAAGTGGTCCCCACAAGGGCAGACCCGCCTTCCTCGAAGCTTCCTCACACAACTGTAGTAGAGAGCTGTCAAGGACGCGTGTCCGGGTCGTTGGTTGAGCTGCTCATACCCGACCGTTTGGGTCGGGTTATCCGTGGGTCGGGTCGGCCCGCAAATGGTTTGGACCAGGTGATGCGGTATTTTATAACCCACACTACTAACCGGCAAGTGCACCGGGTCGTACCAAGTAATACCTTACGTGAGTAAGGGTCGATTCGACGAGGATTGATGGATCAACCAACAATGATTGATTGATTGGCTTAGTTAGGCAAGCAGAAATTGGTTTTGATATTGAGATGTTTAAAAGGTTAAGTTGAAAATATCATAAGGCAGGTACACAAGTAATTAAGTAAAAATAAAATATGGGAAAACAGTTAAGGCTTCAGAGTTATCTATTTTTCTGGATTAACTTTTCTTACTAACTATTTTAATTTTCTAGGATTTAATTTATGGCAAACTATATGTGACTAGACCCTAATTTCTTAGACCTTCCTAGTCTCCTATAAAATTCATTAACTACCAATTCCTTGGTCAATTAATTCCAATTAAAGGATACATGATCAAATTCCAGTTTGCATGCCACAAAAACTCTAATTACCCAAAGAATAAAAGGATTATATGCCACGTATCCCGTTAAATCCAAATAATTAGAATTTAGGAGAATATGTTTTCAAGCTGTTGTTCAAGTATAGAGCTTTTCCAAGTTATACAAGAACTCAAATAAAAAGAGGGTCATACTTCCGTTCTACCCAAATTCATAAGATAAAGAACGAAAATAATTCTTAAATATAAATCCAAAACATAAATTAAAATAGAAAAAGTAATAAAATCAATCCATACAAATAGACAGAGCTCCTAACCTTAACAGTAGAGGTTTAGTTGCTCATGGAATGTAGAATGTAAATTTGTATAAAATTCCCTAATAGAATTCCTCTAATGTAATGTCCCTAATAGAAGAGAAGTCTCCCTTTTTTATAACTAATCCTAATTAATTTAAAATCTAATATTTTAAATTAAGATAATATCTTTTTCTATTTTAAAATCAAATTTGAATTTAAATCAGAATTAACTAACTACTCCGCGTCTTGTAACGTGGGGACCACTTGGCTTCACTGGATCTGCGCCTAACTTGGGTGCTAAAATGGGGCCCAGAAATCACCCCCAGCAGTTTCTACGTTTTCTGCACGAGGCGCATGTCACGCGTACGCGTCGATAGTCTCTTCCGCAAGTCACGCGGATGCGTCGGTCATGCGTTCGCGTCGCTGAACAAATCTTCAAATCACGCGTACGCATCAGTCACGCGCACGCGTCGCCATGGAAAGCTCCAAATTACGCGTACGCGTCAGTCACGCGTACGCATCGCTCCTCGCTGAAATCTCTTTTGATTCTTAAGCTGCAGAAACTCCATCAAATACAGTCGAATGCTACCTAAAATAAACAAAATTGCAAAAGACTCAAAGTAGCATCCTTATTGGCTAAAAGATAATTAATTCTTTATTAAACTCAACAATTTAGATACAAATTCACTAGGAAAAGATAGGAAAGATTCTCACGCATCACAACACCAAATTTAAACTGTTGCTTGTCCTCAAGCAACCAAAACTAATATAAGCTTAGGATGTGAATTTGCATGAGAATGAGAGTTCAATTAAGCTCATGTCTTTTCTCATAGTGGGGTTTACAACTGCAATCCTGAATAGTTTTGGCATCTCACTCTCTTTTGAATCAGAAGAATGTTAATGTCATTTGGATTTAGAATTCGGATAATATTATGAATTCTCTGATCTTTTATATTTCAGTTTAATCCTTGAACACAGCAAAATTTACTTTAATTTTTATTTATTTATTTATTTATTCATTTTTTTCTTTGGTGCTTTGCACCTTGAGCCTAGCCGTGACTTTAAATGTTTTGTCTCAAGAGTTACTTGACACTGAAACTCCACAAGCACTTAACTAGGAAACTCTCTTTGAGTTCTGATTTTTCTTTCAATTACTCCCAGACAGGGGTGCTCAAAGCCTTTGGCATACTCTGTTAAACGCACTTAGTCTCGACTCTAAGTGTTCTGTCTCAAGGATTACTTGACACAATCACACCACAAGTATATGACTAGGGAAATAACTCTTTGAGCTTTTAATCATGTCCGACCTCCCTAGTCATTGATGCTCAGTGCCTTGTACCTTGCTTTTATTATTATTTATTTATTTATATAATATTTTTTTCTTTTGCTGTTTCTTTTGCTTCAAGGATTAAATTTTTGTTTATTTTAGAGAAGTCATAATAATTCTCTAAATTCCTGTTTCTTATACATCAACATCCCTTGATTCAAATTCAAATATGCACTGTTCATATCATGCATTCAAAAATCACAGAAAACACCACCACATTTAAGTAAATAAGACTATTCTTAGAATTAAACTCAATTTCTCATGCAATACATCACTTCTTTTTCTTTTCTTTTTGGATTTAAGTTCAGTGAGTGGTACATGAAACATCTTTTCAGCATTAAAGCAATTAAAAGAAAACTAATCCTAGGATTCTAACTAATAAAAGATCATGCAACAGACAAAGTAAAATAGCAGAAAATCGGAACATAACATAGAAAAAGAAAGGAGGAATAAAAATGAAAGGAACTCAACCACCTAGTTATCCTAGATGTCGCTTTATTCTTCAGGTTGTGCTCCTCAATGAAGATGATTCGCCTCCTTTTTGTGCCCGAAAACCAATAAGCGCAGCGTCAACACCAAACTTAAAGGTTTGCTTGTCCTCAAGCAAAGAAGAACTGAAAATAGAAGAGACAAATATTATGAGGAGAGAAAAATAAAAGGATAAAAGAATAAGAGAGAATTAGGATTGGGAGAGAGAGAGAAAGAAAACTGCGCGGCAAACTAGTGTGGCGCAAGCAATGTGAACGCGTGCAGCACGCGTTCACGTGGGTCGCGAAATTTCCATAATGACGCGTAAGCGTCAAGCACGCGTCCACGTGCTCTGGGTTTTGTACGATTCGCACGAAGCCAGCCGCGTGCCCGCGCGACTCTCTGTTCAAATGGCTTGGGAGCCAATTATTCATACGATGCATTCGCGTCATGCACGCGCTCGCGTGGATGGTCATATGTGACGTGTTCGCGTGCTCTAACTTGTGCTTTTAGCACACTTCCTACCCCCTAGCCAGCATAACTCTCTGTCCAAACATTTCTTTACGTCAATTTTGTAGGTCACGCGTTCGCGTCAATGACGCTTGCGCGTCGTATGTACGTTTTTTTTCTTAATTATCCGGTTCCTGTTCTAAAATAGCTGCATGATCAGAAAATTAGTAAGAACTTAATAAAAATCAAATAAGAAAACTACTACTACGAAAAATAACTAAGACTGAAAAGAAACGATCATACCACGGTGGGTTGTCTCCCACCAAGCACTTTTAGTTAAAGTCCTTAAGTTGGACATGTGGTGAGCTCGTTGTCATGGTAGCTTGTGCTTGTACTGATCCAGGAATCTTCAACAATGTTTGTAATTCCAATGGCTTCCGGGATCCCAAGCCAGGCGCATAACGCCTTTGAACAAGCTGAAGCAAGTGACAAAGTCCCAAGAGTGTTGATTGTGGGAATGAATTCCAGGGTCCCAGACCTTGCTTTTACACCCGTCTTCTTGTGTATCACCATTGTTCCCATCGGGTAGCAAGCAATCTGAATTCTCACAGAGACATCCAAGCAACCTTCTAGACCCGTTCAAGTGAGCTCTACACCAATTCTTGCACTTCAATTTGGAGCATGCAACCATATTGAACCTTGCTTGACATCTTTTGCCACTAACCATCTTCCTCTTACGCTTAATGCCACAAAGAGCTCTAAGTTGACCATCCGTCTCTAGTAGCCCATATTCAAGTGGGAAAGTAAGGATTAAGGGTAGGAATTTTACCCACTTGAATGTTGTATTGGATGGTGAAGGCTTTGGGAGAGGTCTTGCAAGTTCCACTCCCTTGTCTTCTTCCTTGAATTCTTCTATTTCTTTATAAACTTCCTCAATTTCAACCTCTTCCTCTTGGTAGTTTTCTTCTAATTCAATCTCTTCTTCATTGCTTACCAAGGGCATGGGAGGTTGTGCATCTTCCTCCTTTGTGGGTGCATCTTCCTCTTTTGCTTTTGCATCTTCCTTTTCTTCCATGTGTGAGGATGAAAAGTTCTCTAGTTCACTGGAGTATAAACTCCTTTGATTAATTTCCTCACTTTCTTCCATAAGATCTTGCATTATATCTCTTGAGAAGGAGTTTGCTTGCTCCTCTTCCTGTGACTTGATAATTGACTGCACATGTTTCTCTATATTTTTGACACTTGTCTTTATATCATGTAGGCATTCTTTCATGAGGAGCTCAAGATCTGATGGTATTTGAGATGAATAGGAAGATGGTGGCTCTTGATATGGGTAGAAGGATGATGGTTCTTGATATGGATAGAAAGGTGGTGGTTCTTGGTGCGAATATGGAGATGGTGGTTCGTGGTATGAATATGGAGGTGGTGACTCTTGATAGTTGGAACATGGAGCATTGAAGTTTCTTTGGTTTTGAATCTGCCAACCAAAATTTGGATAGTTCCTCCATCCACCATAATATGAATCACTACTTGGGTGTGAGTAGTAATCCATGTGATCTCTCTCCATTATTTTTCCTTAGCACAAAACACCAAAAAAGATTAAACGCACCATGTGGTAAACAGAAAAGCAAAGAAGACAGAACAAAATTTCTTTTTTTTTAAGATAAAAAATTACTACGGGGACACCAAACTAAATTTTAGGAATTAAGGAAAAATATTAATACTAAAATATATATTTTTTTATTTATTTTTTTTTTAAAAAAACTAAATATTAAAAGAAAAGAAAAAGAAAAAGAAACAGGGGAGGGGTACTCACGAAAAAGAAAGAAACGTAAACAATTAAAACAAAAACAAACGAAAAAAATAAAAGACGTAAACAAAAGAAAAAAAATGAAAAATAAAACAAAAACAAACAAAGAAAATAAAACAGGGAAGGGGTTATGAACGAAGAAAAACAAAAAAACAAAAAAATGAGGGAATTTTTAATTTTTCTGTTTTTTTTCGAAAAATAATAAAACAAATTTTTTTAAATAAAATTAAAATTAAAACGCCTAATCTAAATAATCAAACAACTAATAGTTGTTAATCACAGTCAATCTCCGGCAATAGCGCCAAAAACTTGGTGCGGTATTTTACAACCCACACTACTAACCGGCAAGTGCATCGGGTCGTACCAAGTAATACCTTACGTGAGTAAGGATCGATCCGACGAGGATTGATGGATCAACCAACAATGATTGATTGTTTGGCTTAGTTAGGCAAGCAGAAATTTGTTTTGATATTGAGATGTTTAAAAGGTTAAGTTGAAAATATCATAAAGCAGGTACGCAAGTAAATAAATTAAAAATAAAATATGGGAAAACAGTTAAGGCTTTAGAGTTATCTATTTTTTCGGATTAACTTTTCTTACTAACTATTTTAATTTTGTAGGATTTAATTTATGGCTAACTATATGTGACTAGACCCTAATTCCTTAGACCTTTCTAGTCTCCTAAGAAATTCATTAACTGCCAATTCCTTGGTCAATTAATTCCAATTAAAGGGTACATGATCAAATTCCAATTTGCATGCCAAAAATCTCTAATTACCCAAAGAATAAAAGGATTATATGTCACGTATCCCGTTAAATCCAGATAATTAGAATTTAGGAGAATATGTTTTCAAGCTGTTGTTCAAGTATAGAGCTTTTCCAAGTTATACAAGAACTCAAATAAAAAGAGGGTCATACTTCCGTTCCACCCAAATTCATAAGATAAAGAACGAAAACAATTCTTAAATATAAATCCAAAACATAAATTAAAATAGAAAAAAGTAATAAAATCAATCCATACAAATAGACAGAGCTCCTAACCTTAACAGTGGAGGTTTAGTTGCTCATGGAATGTAGAATGTAAATTTGTATAGAATTTCCTAATAGAATCCCTCTAATGTAATGTCCCTAATAGAAGAGAAGTCTCCCCTTTTTATAACTAATTCTAATTAATTTAAAATCTAATATTTTAAATTAAGATAATATCTTTTCCTATTTTAAAATCAAATTTGAATTTAAATCAGAATTAACTAACTACTCCGCGTCTTGTAACGTGGGGACCACTTGGCTTCACTGGATCTGCGCCTAACTTGGGTGCTAAAATGGGGCCCAAAAATCACCCCTAGCGGTTTCTACATTTTCTGCACGTGGCGCATGTCACGCGTACGCGTCAGTAACGCGTACGCGTCGATAGTCTCTTCCGCAAGTCACGCGGATGCGTCGGTCATGCATTCGCGTCGCTGAACAAATCTTCAAATCACGCGTACGCATCAGTCACGCGCACGCGTCACCATGGAAAGCTCCAAATCACACGTACGCGTCAGTCACACGTACGCGTCGCTCCTTGCTGCCATCTCCTTTTGTTCTTGTGCTGCAGAAACTCCATCAAATCTAGCCGAATGCTACCTAAAATAAACACATCAAATCCAGTCGAATGCTACCTAAAATAAACAAAATTGCAAAAGACTCAAAGTAGCATCCATATTGGCTAAAAGATAATTAATTCTTTATTAAACTCAACAATTTAGATGCAAATTCACTAGGAAAAGATAGGAAAGATGCTCACGAATCACAACACCAAATTTAAACTGTTGCTTGTCCTCAAGCAACCAAAACTAATATAAGCTTAGGATGTGAATTTGCATGAGAATGAGAGTTCGATTAAGCTCATGTCTCTTCTCATGGTGGGGTTTAGAACTGCAATCCTGAATAGTTTTGGCATCTCACTCTCCTTTGAATCAGAAGAATGTTAATGTCATTCGGATTTAGAATCCGGATAATATTATGAATTCTCTGATCTTTTATATTTCAGTTTAATCCTTGAACACAGCAAAATTTACTTTAATTTTTTTATTTATTTATTTATTCATTTTTTTCTTTGGTACTTTGCATCTTGAGCCTAGCCGTGACTTTGAATATTTTGTCTCAAGAGTTACTTGACACCGAAACACCACAAGCACTTAACTGGGGAACTCTCTTTGAGTTCTGATTTTTCTTTCAATTACTCCCAGACAGTGGTGCTCAAAGCCTTTGGCATACTCTGTTAAACGCACTTGGTCTCGACTCTAAGTGTTCTGTCTCAAGGATTACTTGACACAATCACACCACAAGCCTATCACTAGGGAAACAACTCTTTGAGCTTTTAATCATGTCTGACCTTCCTAGTCATTGATACTCAGAGCCTTGGACCTTGCTTTTATTTATTAATTATTATCTATTTATTCTTTTTTTTTTGCTGTTTCTTTTGCTTCAAGGATTAAATTTTTGTTTATTTCAGAGAAGTCATAATAATTCTCTAAATTCATGTTCCTTATATATCAACATCCTTTGATTCAAATTCAAATATGCACTGTTCATATCATGCATTCAAAAATCACAGAAAATACCACCACATTTAAGTAAATAAGACTATTCTTAGAATTAAACTCAATTTCTCATACAATACATCACTTCTTTTTCTTTTCTTTTTGGATTCAAGTTCAATGAGTGGTACATGAAACATCTTTTCAGCATTAAAGCAATTAAAAGAAAATTAATCCTAGGATTCTAACTAATAAAAGATCATGCAACAGACAAAGTAAAATAGCAGAAAACTGGAACATAACATAGAAAAAGAAAAGAGGAATAAAAATGAAAGGAACTCAACCACCTTAGTTATCCTAGCTGTCGCTTTATTCTTCAGGTTGTGCTCCTCAATGAAGATGATTCGCCTCCCTTTTGTGCCCGAAAACCAATAAGCGCAGCGTCAACACCAAACTTAAAGGTTTGCTTGTCCTCAAGCAAAGAAGAAATGAAAATAGAAGAGACAAATATCATGAGGAGAGAAAAATAAAAGGATAAAAGAATAAGAGAGACTTAGGATTGGGAAAGAGAGAGAAAGAAAACTGGGCGGTGAACTAGTGTGGCGCAAGCAACGTGAACGCGTGCAGCACGCGTTCACGTGGGTCGCGAAATTTCCATAATGATGCGTAAGCGTCAAGCACGCGTCCGCGTGCTCTGGGTTTTGTGCGATTCGCGCGAAGCCAGTCGCGTGCCCGCGCGACTCTCTGTTCAAATGGCTTGGGAGCCAATTATTCATACGATGCGTTCGCGTCATGCACGCGCTCGCGTGGATGGTCATATGTGATGCGTTCGCGTGCTCTAACTTGTGCTTTTAGCACACTTCCTGCCCCAAGCCAGCATAACTCTCTGCCCAAACATTCCTTTACGTCGATTTTGCTGGTCACGCGTTCGCGTCAATGACGTTTGCGCATCGTATGCACATATTTTTTAATTATCCGGTTCCTGTTCTAAAATAGCTGCATGATCAGAAAATTAGTAAGAACTTAATAAAAATCAAATAGGAAAACTACTTCTACGAAAAACAACTAAGACTGAAAAGAAATGATCATACCACGGTGGGTTGTCTCCCACCAAGCACTTTTAGTTAAAGTCCTTATGTTGGACATGTGGTGAGCTCCTTGTCATGGTGGCTTGTGCTTGTACTGATCCAAGAATCTTCACCAATGTTTGTAATTCCAATGGCTACCGAGATCCCAAGCCAAGCGCATAACGCCTTTGAACAAGCTGAAGCAAGTGATAAGTCCCAAGAGTGTTGATTGTGGGAATGAATTCCAGGGTCCCAAGAGTGTTCATTCTCCCCAAATTCCCGACTGGATTTGGTTTTACAAGGCCATGTTCACCCAACTGGGGGTTCGCCTCCCCTTCTCTTCCTTTCAAATGGCACTTTTTGGTCGGATTTCCGTGGCTCCGTCGCAGCTACATCCAAACAGTTAGACTTCCATCCGCTGTTTCGAGATGGTGTGTGATTACTTGGAGCTGCCGGTGTCTGTAGATGTTTTTCTTTTTCTCTTCAACCTTACGAACCCTTCTAAACAAGGGAAAGCAAAGAAAGGATTCATGTTTTTCTGATCTACTCAGGGTCGGAGGATTTTTGGCTTGTTCGAGGACTCCCATCATGGGTTTAAGGACAAGTATTTCAAAGTGCGTCCTGTCAAAGGTCGCCATCCCTTCTGGCTATCGTTGGAAGGGCAACGCCTTATCCTGACGTATTGGAGCTTCGGGGCGGGGTCTAATTCTTTTATCAAGGTGACCTACAAAGGGATGTCCGATGTGGACAAAAGGATTGTCGACGTGTTGTTGGCCATTTTTGGGAAAAACCACGTGAACCCTCACTTACTGATGGGTGACCGGGAGGTCGCCAGGGGTTATGTCTGTGAGTAGTTTTAACTTGCATTTTCTTCTTTACTTGTCGTTTTGATTTGCTATACCGAGTTCATGACTATCTGGTTTCCTTCTTTGCTGTAGTGGGAATGTCTGCTGAAGTGACTGGCATTGAGAATCTTTTCCACACTTTCCTCGCAAGTGACAGCGATGAGGAGCGGGCCAACAAGAACCAGGAGGTTCCGCATGAACAGAACAAGAGTAAAGTCTTGCCTCCTTCCCACGCTGCCGAGGCACCGGTCCAAAATCCTGATGGTGCTCGTGTCTCTCCCTTTCGGGAAGAGGCCGTCGGTGCCGACGATGACTCGACTCCCAGTCCGCACTTTGAGGATGACATGAGAATTGTGAGCAACCCGAAGAGGAAATGGTCGTTCTTCAGTTCTGAGGGAGCTCTTACTGTAATGGAGAGAAATTTTGATGCTGGGAACTTCATAGACTCCCAGCTCCTTCCTGGCACCGAGGACTACTTCCATGGTACCGACTTCCCTGAGCAGGCGAGGTGGATGTACTGCTCTCTTCTTCGCAGTGCTGCCATTGCCAGGAAAGCCGAGTTCGAGTTGTCGGGAATGCAGTCGATACGGAGGAAGCTTGAGACCGCTGCTAAGGCCAACAACGAGTTCAAAGTTGAAGTTGAAGCGCTTCGGGAGCAACTATCCCAAGTTAACGAGAAGCTCCAAGCTGCCAAAGAAAAGGTCTCGGTTGTTGAGAAAAAGTTGCAGGCATCTGATGCCACCGTTTCCTGACTAATTGAGCGGGAGATGAATTTGGAGGGTCAGGTCAACTCCGCTCAAGGTCGGGTGGTTGCCTTGGAAAAGGAACGCGACGAGGCTGTTTCATCGGCCGAGGCTGCTCGGACTGAGGCTGCAGATTGGAAGGGGAAATACAAGGAGGTCGTGAAGCAGAGAAAGAGAGCGATCTTGATGACTGAAGAGGCTCTTAAAGCCCAGGTGAAGATCGTGGCCCCTCACTTCGACACGTCGGCGATCGGGGTTTTTAAGACAATCAAGGATGGCAAGATTGTTGATATGCCCAAGAAATGATCTCTTGTATCTTTGTATGGAGTTTGTGATTTTGTTGTAGAACTTGTGGAACTTTCTTTTTGATATACTTTAGTAGTCGCTTGGTCGGCTTGTGATTATCATCTTTCTCCGCTTATCTAGTAGCGTTTTTGTTTTGTTTTGTTACCGTTTTGTTGGTATTGGCTTGTCGCTCGTGTTTGTTTACCGTTACGTTGGTAATTTGGCGAAGCCAAGTTGTGGCTTTGCTGGAGCCATTTGTTATGGTGTTAACTTAGTTGGCTCCTGGGGTGATCAGTCCCGAGGCACCGTATCGTTATCCCGTTTAATATGTATTATAAGGAACTTGTTGTTGTGGGATGCGTAAATGGAGAAAAGTAAATGGGAAGGTAATTTTGACAAGTAAACATTAATCGATAGTTAAACAAGTCCATTGTCATAACAAGTATTTAACAAAAGTAAATCGCTGAGCTCGTCGGATCGCCTAATCGGCGTGTTTAAGCTTGGAATAAAATCTTCTCAAGTTACCTGCATTCCAAGTTCTCAGGACCTCCTTGCCATCGAGCTTCTCTAGTTTGTAGGCACCCCTGCCAATCACCTCTTTGACTCTGTAGGGGCCTTCCCAGTTTGCTGCCAGTTTACCTTCCCATCGAGTCGGCAGCCCGATATCGTTGCACCGCAAGACGAGGTCATTTTGTTCAAATTCTCTCTTGAGCACTTTGGTGTTGTAGCGCAGGGCCATTTCTTTGCTTTAGTGCCATTTCTGACAAATGGGCCATCTCCCTAGCATCGTCTGCTAGGTCCTTTTCCACAGCTTTTTCTACTCCCTTCAGAAGTAATCGTGGGTTTGGCTCACCGATCTCAACGAGTATCATTGCATCCACCCCGTACGTCAGGCGGAAAAGGGTTTCTCCTGTGAACGACTGTTTGGTTATTTGGTAAGATCAGAGAACTGAGGCGAGTTTGTCGGCCCATGCGCCTTTTTTGTTCACCAGCCGCTTCTTGAGGCCCAGCAAGACGACCTTGTTTGCGGCCTCAACTTGACCGTTCATCTGGGGATGCTCTACAGAGGAGAATTTCTATTTTATGCCCAGACCAGTGAGGAACTCCGCGAACTTCTTGTCAGTGAACTGTGTCCCGTTATCGGAGACAACGACTTTCGGGATGCCGAATTGAGTTATCACCTGCCTCCACATAAACTTTCGACAATTGGATGAGGATATACTGGCCAGTGGTTCAGCCTCTATCCATTTGGTGTAGTAGTCGATAGCAACTATGAGGTATTTGACTTGCCCTGAGCCAACCGGGAAAGGTCCCAGTAGGTCGACTCCCCATTGTGCGAAAGGTCGAGAGGACGTCAGTAGGCTTAGTTCGGTTGCCGGCGCTTTGTGGAAGTTGGCGTTCTCTTGGCACTTGACGCATTTTCTTACGAATTCTTTGGAGTCCATCATCATCGATGGCCAGTAATATCCAGCTTGGATGAGCTTTCTTGCTAGGGCTTTGCCCCCGATGTGGTGACTGCAGTACCCCTCGCGGACCTTTCTGAGTACATAGTCCGTCTGGTCGGGATGCAAGAACTTCAGTAAGGGCTGGGTAAGTCCCTTTTTAAACAGTTGGCCTTGTATGATCGCATATTTGGCTGCCTCCCTTCTCAGCGCTTTAGCTTCCTTCTCGTCGTCAGGGAGTTTACCGTTTTCTAAGAAATTGGTGATGGGGTCTATCCAGGAAGGGCTTATCTTTGTCAGGTGGAGGGCAACTGCTGGTTCTTTTATCATGCCTTGAATGAGGGACCGGTTGCCGACTCCCGGTTACGTGCTTGCCAGCTTGGATAGGAGGTCTGCCCGTGTGTTCCTTTCCCTCGAAACGTGTTGGACCGCGACCTCCTCGAATTGTTTGCTCAGCTCTTTGACCTTCTCCAAGTACTTCTGCAACAGCGAGTCTCTGGCTTGGTAGCTTCTATTTACTTGCGAGGTGACGACTTGTGAGCCGCTGCACACTTCCAGCCTCATAGCTCCGACTTCCCGAGCTAGGATCAAGCCGCCCAAGAGAGCCTCGTACTCCGCTTGGTTGTTCGATACAGGAAACTCAAACTTGATTGATTGTTCGTATATGACCCCGGCAGGGCTTTCCAAGATGATCCCGGCACCTTCGGACATTTGGTTAGAGGCCCCATCCACATGGAGCTTTCATGGTGTGCCTGCCTCCTCGGTCGGGTCCCTCGTTACCTCTACCAAGAAGTCTGTCATTGCTTATGCCTTAATCGCATGTCGCGGCTCATATCGCAAATCATACTGAGATAGCTCGATGGCCCAAGTCATCATTATTCCCGCTAAGTCGGGTTTTTGGAGCACTTGGTGGATTCCCTGGTCCATTCTCACGACCACTTGGTGACCCTTGAAGTATTGCCGTAGTTTGTGGGAAGAGGTTAGCAGTGCCAGAGCCAGCTTCTCTAGTTTGCTGTATCTCGGGTGGTGTTGCGAGGATCTCTTTGAAATGCTTAAATGCTTCCTCACACGCCGGGGTCCATTCAAACACTATCCCTTTTTTCATAAGGTTGAAAAATGGTAGCGCCCTAGCAGCTGACGCTCCGAGGAAACGGGATAGGGCAGTGAGTCTGCCTGACAACCTCTGCACATCCTTGACACAGCCCGAACTCTTCATTTGGAGTATTGCCTGGCACTTTTCTGGGTTGGCCTCCACCCCCCTTTGGGTTATCATAAACCCTAGGAATTTTCCTGCTTTCATGGCAAAGGCGCATTTGAGTGGGTTGAGCCTCATGCCATGTTGTCGGAGGGAGGCAAACACATTTCCTAGGTTGCTTAATAGGTCTTCGGGTCGGGTGGTCTTTGCAAGGATATCATCCACATATACTTCCACCGTTTTGCCTATGAGGTCGCTGAATATCTTATTCATCAACCTTTGGTAGGTGGCCCCCGCGTTTTTCAACCCGAATGGCATTACCTTGTAGCAATATGTTCCTCCTGGCGTTATGAACGCCCTTTTTTTCCTCGTCTGGTCGGTGCATCGGTATCTGATTGTAGTCAGAGTAAGCGTCCATGAAGCTCAGATACCAGTATCCTGCCGCCGCATCGACGAGTGCGTCTATGTTGGGTAGGTGGTAGGAGTCCTTGGGGCATGCTTTGTTAAGGTTGGAGTAATCCACGCACATCTTCCATTTTCCATTATGCTTTTTAACTAGGACTACGTTCGACAGTCAAGTCGAGTAGTCGAGTTCTTGTATGAACCCTACTTCGAGGAGGCTGGCCGTCTGCCTGGCCAACTCCTCGGCTCTTTCTTGTGACATCTTCCTCCTCCTTTAGGCCACTGGTTTGACCTCTGCTTTGACAGCCACGCGATGAGACATGAGCTGGGGGTCTATCCCGGGCATGTCAGCTGGTGTCCAGGCGAAGAGGTCACCGTTCGCCCTGATCATTTTCATTAAAGGTTCTTTCAATTGGTGTAGGAGATTTCTGTTGATGAAGGTGAACTTCTCTTCGGAGTCGCCAACCCTAAACTTCTCTAAGTCCCCTTCTGGCTCAGGTCTAGGCTTGTCCTCGACCCTGGCGTTCAGGTTGGCGAGGAAGATTCCCGACGCTTCTTTAGATTTCTTTCTCAAGGAGAGGCTGGCGTTGTCGTAAGCGACTGCCGTTTCCAAGTCCCCCCTTATGGATCCCACAGATCCGCTGTCCGTGATGAACTTCATTACCAACATCTTTGTGCTATGATTGCCCCAAGGTCATTGATGGTCTTTCTCCCAGGATGATGTTATAGGCCGTGGAGTCTCGGAGGACCACGAACTCCGCCATCACTGACCTTCTCCCTTGTCCTGATCCTATGGATACAGGCAGGGTCATTATTCCGTCAAGTTTAATAAAGTCATCGCCTAAGCCTACTACACCGTGCTGGTGAGTCTTTAAATCGGCGTCTCGGAGGCCCAGAGCATTGAACACGTTGCGGAACATGATATTCGAGTCAGCGCCGGTGTCCACGAGGATCCTCTTGACCAAGCCGGTTCCCACCCTGGCCGTGATGACCATTGGTGGGTTTTCCATGATCTCGTTGAACCATTGGTCGTCTGGTCCGAACGATATGAGTGGGGTCCTTTTAGAATTCAGCGCGGGGCTAGATGACGAGACCGCTAGGACTTTGGCGTCCTTTGTGTGTGCCGACTTCGACCTCGGTGCCACGTCTCTTCCAATTACCACATTCACAATGGTGAGGCCGTGCTCATTGTCCTCGAGCTCTTGGCGTCACTTCGCTGCGTGGCTTCTGTCTTCTTCATCCCGGTCTCGGTCTCGTCTCCTCGGCTCTCTGATGAGGTGGGAGAACTCGGCTAGCTTTCCGTCCTGGATCGCTTATTCCATAGCATCTTTCAAGTTAAAACAGTCCCGCGTCTTGTGTCCATAGCCCTTGTGATAATCACAATAGAGATTTTTGTTCCCTCCTATTCTGTCCTTTAGAGGTCGGGGTTTGGACAAAATCCCCTTCTCGGCTATTTGCTGGTAGACTTCCGCAACGGAGACTGCGAGGGGGGTATAGTTGGTAAATCTTCCTACTCGGGGGAAAGTCTTGAATGTCTTGGTTGGCGCTCCATCTTTGGGGTGCTCCCTTTGCCTTTCCCCACTACCATGCTGACGGGCTTGGTTGTTGACGGGCTGCCGTTTGTTGGCTACCACCACTTGGCTGACTTCTTCATCATTGATATACTTCTTGGCCACACCCTATATCTCTTGCATTGTCCATACCGGCTTCGTGGTGAGGTGCTTCCTGAAATCTTCATTCAGAAGTCTGTTTGTCAAGCACAAACTGGCCACCGAGTCGGTTAGGCCGTCGATCTCCAAACACTCATCGTTGAACCGGTCTAGGTATTTCCTGGTCGGATTCCCGGGCCTTTGTGTCACCTCGAGTAGGTTGGGTGCTTCGCCTTCGCAATTCGGGTCGTGAATTGAGCCAAGAAGGCGTGGCTAATATCCGAGAACTTGGCGATGGAACCTTGCGGGAGGCTGTTAAACCACCGAATCGCAGGTCCCGCTAGGGTGACCGGGAAAGCGCGACACCTGACCTCTTCGCCTACCCCTTCTAAATTCATTCTGGCCTCGAAGGCCGTCAGGTGCTCCTGTGTGTCTTGTGTTCCATCGTACCTCATGTCCGTCGGCTTATCAAAATGCTTTGGTAGTCGGATCTCGAGGACGGAACGGTGGAAGGGGGTTGCACCAATGATTACGGGCTGTCGTGTTCTCCCTGCCCTTTCTTCGTCCCCCTCCCGATCTCCCTCAGCAGCTCGGGTTCTTCTAGTTCGGGGGTATATTAAAGGGTCACGTCGTCTTCTCAGGCGTTTCCGGTTTTTCCGACTACTTCCAGATTCATATCATGGGGTGGATGTGCGCCGAGAGTGGCTTCTCTGAGAGGTCCTCCCCCGGCTCTCGGGAGATGAGGAGTAGCTTGGGTCAGAGGTTTGCTGGTGATGTTCTCGTGCGCTCTCGGGAGGAGGCCACGGAGGCTGCCCCCCTGGGCTCGGCCCTGCCACCAAGTTCCACTGTACCGGGCGTGATATCTATTTAGGCGTCCCACAGACGGCGTCAATGTTCGGTAGGTCGGATACTGGACGGTTCGGGTTGGTACTTCGATTGATAAGATGGGGTATTGCCTGGTTCCGAGTTACTGGGCCGGAGATGGAGTAGCCGACGTTCCGAGCTCTTCGTGTGGAGAAGGGGGGTGTCACCTGCAAAGATACTCCGACGTTCTAGTCAGTGAAGTGTGCAGGCGAAAAGTGAGAGAATGGTATGTGACGTACCTTGGGGGAGGGGTAGGACCCTCCCCATATATACCGTGTCAGAAGTGGGTCCCGCAAGGGCAGACCCGCCTTCCTCAAAGCTTCCTCACACAGCTGTAGTAGAGAGCTGTCAAGGACGCGTGTCCGAGTCGTTGGTTGAGCTGCTCGTACCCGACCGTTCGAGTCGGGTTATTCGTGGGTCGGGTCGGCCCACAAATAATCTAAGTCAGGCCGTAATCATAAGTTAAGAATGTGTAGAATTAAGATTAAGATATTCTCAATCACAGATAGCATAGAATTGGGTTTATATAAAAATATCAATCCTCAAGTAAAATTAGAATTTGGATCTAAACCCAAACCTATGCTACTTATTGCCATCCTTATTAATTTAAAAATAAGGGTTTAAGGGAATTAGGGATAGTTGAAAGGTAAGAAGAGTGAAGTGTGAAGTGTAAAGTGTGAAGTGAAGGGACTAGTGAGGGTTTGAGTTTAGGGTTTTGGTGATGATGGCGTTCTTCAGTGGAGCTCAACGATTTCTCCGCCAGTCTTCTTTTGTTGTGGCCTCCCACTTCACCTCTACTCGTTTCACTTCGACTCTTACTTCCCCAAAACTCTTCATCAGCGGTCAGTAATTTACTCCAATCCTCTTCTGCTTGTTCATCTTATTAATTATAAATTGATCGTTTCCATAACATGATTGTCACTATTGAAACCTTCATTTCCGTGTTTTCCTTATTCCGTTTTCGCTTCTAGAATTGTCAAATTAGCTTTCTTGAGACCCTAAATTATCTTCAATCTGGACACGGCAATCAGTTATGATTAATGATTATGTTGCACTAGATGGGTAGGCTTAGCAACTATGATTTGCATCTGATAGATACTTGTATATTAAACTTTGAGGCTAGCTTGTTTCGTGAAATTGTGGTATTTTTCTGTATCCCTGATAAAAGGAGGTTTGAAGTTGTAGGGCTCTTCTGTCTTGATTCCTTTAATTTGTTGGATTCAACAGTTTTGAACTTGGACCCTGAAGTATTATTGTGTACTCCAATGTAGCCTTCAAGAACAGTAGAATAGTATTTGAATGCATTGCATTTTTATGTGGCGACTTTTATAACCAACCTGGAACATTGAAGTGTAATCTTTATCAATACAGGTACTAGTCTACTAGTGTCTATACAAAGCCAAAGTTCAAGGGGAAGGGGATCCGAGGAAGATAATTGAATAGAACTGTTGCGTCTTATTTATTACTCTAAATGTAATGAGGATATGTTGTTAACTTATTAACTTTGACAGGAGATGATGCTCTTAAAGAGTTTTCCCACAAACACTACTAAAGCTAGTGCTCGCACATCTTGCGTGACAAGACACAGATACAATGCTTAATTTGTGTCTTTTAAAGTTGGATCACTCACTTTACAATATTTATATGATTAGGAGACAGAATTATTAGAATATAAATATACAAAGAAGTAAGATAAGTTTCACTCTCGTGAAATGTATTTTATTAGTAGGGCTGTAGGACTTCATGAAAGGCCATTTTTTGGTCTCTGAAACTGTGAATTTCTTCTACTCTATTGGCTTGTAGTTCAACAAAGGTCCATTTTCTTTTTAGCACCATTTTCTGTAGGGAATTGTTAGGTGGATCATGTAAGACTATAATTGGCGAAGCTTCTAATATAAATATCCAGTATAATGGAATTTACATAGTTCTGTATGTAACTTTTATATGTATTTGGCATTTTGAACAGGTCTTTCAAGACTGACAACAGATGAAAAACTTACTGAAGCGTTTTCTCCTTTCGGGCAGCTGCTTGAAGGTAATGCATTTCTCCTGCAATACTTGATTCTTCTACATGCTTATGTATTAGCTTGCTGGATATCATTCCTAACCTTCACTCATCTTGATCGACAGCAAAGGTTATAACCGATAGAGCCTCTGGACGATCAAAGGGATATGGATTTGTAACTTATGCGACCATAGAAGATGCTGAAAAGGCGAGAGCCGGAATGAATGCTAAATTTATTGATGGATGGGTTATATTTGTTGATCCTGCCAAACCAAGAGAGCCCAGACCTCCTCAGCAGCCACAGTCTCAGCCCTCTGGAGCTGGTTTCACGGTTAACAAGACAATTGGATGGTGTGGTTGATATTATTCATTATTGACTAAAATAAACCTTATTCTCATGGTGTGAGATTTCAGAAGACCATATATAATTTAACTCCCCCAATTATTATACACTATAGTTTCTGGAGGAATTTTTGTATCAGACCATTATAATTTGTAACTACACTTTAGCCGCAAGACATTACTATTCGGAAGATTAAATGCACCACTTCCCTTGCTAAGAGGACATGGAAACAACATTAAGCTGTCTTTCTGGAACATCATCTACACCTACTTTAAAATCTTGATAATATGGTTTTTCAAAACAATTGTTTAAAATGGTACTAGTGTTATTTGATTCTCATATATTTATATATTTAATACAAAAACCCTAAATCAACAATGAGGGAATGGGTTTGACAATTATAACTATGCTGTAAAATTCATTCTATAATTTTCACATATCTCCGTGTACTTATCGTGTGATGGACCAAATCATTACACATTAAGATCCTCGAAGCGACGTATTTGATTACCTAAAAGATACTTGTGTTTGAAAATTGATCGCTGATTAGAAGCTTTTTTTAAGGGTTATAAGTATTAAATCACATAATTATAAGTTTTTTTTTTCCGTTGTTATAGCCACCTATTCAAGTTCATGTCCTTTAATGTTCATTGTGTAAATTATGTTACAAGCTTCTACTCTTTATTACAAATATATATCATTTTACTAGTTTATTTATTTATCTTGTTTTTTTTTTAATGATCAGACTTTTTAGCAAAATTCAGGTCACGTCAAATCAAGCTTAATACTTTAAAACTGGCATGTTTCCACTTTCCACCCCTAACTGCCTTCAAGCATAGCCCGTGGCAGCACCATCCACCTTCAACCATGGCTTGCAAGCACAACCCGTGGAAGACCATGCCCAGCCATCTCCCTCATCTTCCTCTTCTCTGAATGGCAATCTCACCTAACCTCAACAACGTCGTCCAATGCCTCAAACACATTACTACTTTGGTCACTAGGCTGTCGTCCTTGCAATAATAGACCAAAAACAATTACAGAGGAAAGAAAAGGATCGAGTTTGGAGAAGAAGAAATGAGGGAGAAAAATCAAATAAAAAACTACACATTTTTTCTTTAATTGTTGAGAACACAAACACATCTTATTATTGGGGTAAAATATCAACTTTTTCCTCGTGTAAAATACGTAACTTTTGTCATTCTATATATTGAACATAGTTGTTGATTGTCAAATTAATTTGTCGTTGTTGAAATAGCAAAATCCTATTTAATATTCTTTGGTTATGGTCCAGAAAAGCACCTTACATAATCGAAATAATGGTTGGCAACAATTAATTATTTATCCTACACATAATTGACATTAATATCATATGGATATGGATGTGTAAGATCTTGAAATAGAATTTGATATTATGCTTTCAAGTGGAAGTTTGCTTAATTTTCTCACTACTTAGATATGATATGTCATCTTACATAAGTAATTGATCAATGTTCATTCCATGTTGTTATTGTTACAAAATATTTATTTGGTAGGCAAGTTACCTAAATAAAATGTTTAAAAATCAATATTACCAGAATATAACTTTTAAACATTGGAGATGCAAATGCAACTTTTATATTTCTATAAAAATTGCAAGAAGAGTATGGTGGATTCTGGATTGCACGTAAACTAGTACATGTAACTAACTTTGAAGATTTGGTTCTCATTTGTAACTAACTTGCTGTGGCCTTATTATAGATTTGTTGTGAACTTAGTGCTACTCTAATGTGACTAATGTTCTGAATTTACCCATGCCTACAGCCTGCCATAGTTTCCTTTCTTTTCATTTTATTGAAAGAAGAAAATAATGAAGGAAAGTGTAGGAAACCCTCTGCAACTAAAATTCGTGAACCACATATCCCTGATATACAGTTCGCTGGAAAAATCTATGAATTTCTACCAGAACCTTCTTGGCTTCTGAATAAATCACACAAACAAACTAAATGGGAATCAATATTACATCAATATCCTAAAATAAAATAGATTACATGTATGTCCTAAAGTAACTATATGTAAATTGAAGAACAAAATTTGATTTACATTTTTTCAAATGTCGAATCAATTGAATTTGATTGACTGTATATGCTATATTAATAGTAAATCGAATCTAGTTTATTGGATTTACTACTTTTTCAGCAACATATAAATTAAATCTAGTTGATTCGATTTACTATTAATACAGATTATTGACATTTACTAACTTTAAAAATATAAATGTCAATAAGAAAATATCTCTAGTTTAGATTCAAAGAAAATATTAAAAAAATTCAAAACGAATAAAAATAAAAATTTAACTTTTGTGTTTTAGTTCAAATTCTAGAAAATCTACAATTTTATAAATTTATGAATGCAAGACATAATGATTCCAGAAAAATGATTAGAAATCGTCATTTGACTCATTACTATATAAAAAATTATTACTGGGATTTTATTGCAAAAATTAATATAAAATATAATCCTCCAATATGACATAGAAGTTAAAACATGAATTATTCAAAATCAGAAATAACATATAGTTATAAAATATATAATGACCAATTATATTTATACAATATGTAATTTGAGAAATAATTAAAATATTATATTAATTAAACTTAGATATTTTGAGCATACCATCATCAAAGCATAAATTTTATACTTAATTTCACAAATTAAATACTAATTTAATTGATATAACATTTCAATTATTTCTCAAATTACATATTGTATAAATATAATTGGTTATTTTATAATGTGTAACTATTTGTTATTTTTAACTATGAAAAAAATTCAAGTTTAATTCTTATGCCAATTTGGAGGAATATATTTTATATTAACTTTTTTAATCTCAAAAGTCCCGATAATAATTATTTAGATGCTAAATTGTTAATGAGTCAAAGGATAATTGTTAATGAATTTTTAGGAATTGTTTATTGTTCCGTTTTAAATTTATAAGTTTATAAAAATATGAATTTTCTGAAATTTAAACTAAAATACAGAAGTTGAATTTCTATTCTTATTCGTTTTGATTTTTTGATATTTTATTTGAATTCAAATATGGAGTCACCCAAAAGGCAGAATTCATATATCCCAATCCCCCTCGTATCAATATAGGAAGATAGGGGATGGAACCCTCGTACACTATCCGACTTAAAACCTTAAGATAATAAATTAATGAAACTCTTATCTTATAAACTCTTTCCTCCTTTTTACTTTTTATTTTTCAATATAAAACTAATTTCATAAACCACTTCTCATACTTATAATATTAATATGGAAAATAATATTCTCCTACAATAAAAATTAAAACCAGAACGAAAATTAAAACAAGAACAGAAAACAAATTTAAGGACAAAAATAAAAAGCAAAAAGATATCTCTACTCTCCCGTTGCCATCCCTGAACTCACGCTCCATTTTCATTCATCATAGCATCAAGACCGTGTAGATATTTGTTATTGTTGAGATCAAACTTCTTTTTCTTATTCTTCTATAAAGATAAGGAGTCATTACAAGTGTTGACACAACCTTAGGATATGGAACTCTTCCTTCGTTGAGATATGGACATTTTTGTATATTAACATTTAGAATTTCTTTAAGTTTATATTTTAATTTTTTTTTCGTGTATTCTGTTTGATGTAGATTTAGTTTTTAAATTTCTATCTTATATTAAAAATATTAAAGTAATTTCACATATATTATTACCTTTATAACCACATTAATGAATGTACAGCGTCAAGTTAAAATAAAATAGAGAAAAGAATAAATAGCTTCTTGACTTTTTGTTCTGGAGACATTTTTTGTCTTTAATCATTTGAAAATACTTTTAAGTTCCTCACTTCTTTAAAGTAGCGTTTGTTTTGAGGTATTGAGATAGAGACTGAGAGATTGAGACTTAATATCATATTTTTTGGTTTAGAGACTGGTATTAAAATTTCTATCTCTGTCTCCAAAATTTCAGTATTTCAGTACTTCCAAAATGTAGGGACACAAAAGAATAAAATTTTTAGAGATGGAAACTGAAAATTTAATAACATTTTATACCTAAAATACCATCATTCAATTAATTAATTCTAATTTTACCCTTTGTGCAAATTAAATTAAAATTTCATTCTTATTTTAATTTCTGTCTCCCATTTTGCACCAAACAGAATACTGAGATTTATTTCAATTTCTGTCTCTTAGTCTCTGTCTCTCAGTCCCAGTCTTTCCGTCTCTGTCTTTCTTCTGTATAAATGCTTCCATCAGACTCAACTTTTAAGGGGGTTCAATAAGAACCTCTCTAACAGCAGAAGCACCAAAAATAAATTTTTCACAACCTGTGCGATTAAATAGGCAATACCAAAGATACTCCAAGTAACAAATATAATCACAGAAATTAAATAATCAGACACCAAAATTTTATCGTGAAAAAATCTCCCAAAAGAGGGAAAAAATTTCACGGGACCTAATCCAGTAAAATCTTTCATTATCAAAATAATGGGTACACAATCAGTCTTTCTAGTAGTACTAGGGCATCTCAATAATCAAAAAGATATATCATTAAAACTGATGAAATTAACATAAATCCTCTACAAAGTGGATATTTCAAATCATACCAAAAAAATAATACAACTAGCAAATTATATCCTAATATTCATCTCTATATCAAGAATCATATTATTAAAATAATTTCATATATATTATTAATTTTAGTCACCAAAAAAATATATTATTCAGAAAAGCTCTGCATACAAGCAATTAGGGCTTGTAAATATTACAAGTAAATTAACCACTAACCCCCCAAAACGCGCTTCTAGTGTTACGTCCCTTACACGCACTATATAACAGATCCCGCGTATAACTACCAAATTTAAAAGATTTGTTTCCTTCTTCGTTCTCTTTCTTTTCCAAATTTCCTCGTTCTTCTTCTCGCGCGTCTTCCCCTGCTTTTTCGATCGTTCTTTTTCCCTCCTTTCTCACTGGTTTGTTCTTCGTCATTGACCTTAGTTCCTCTCTCTGTAACTCCAGCTTCGTTTTCTTTTCGATTTTCTAGTTTCTGAAATTAAAGTTTGAACTCGTTTTGAAGATAATGGATGATTCAACCTCAGATTGTCAGCTGAATCAGGGCGAAGTGGATTATGAATTTGAATCTAACGAAGTTCCTGAGGTTTGATTTACATACGATTACTTTAATTTTGTTGCTGTTATTTGTATAGCATTCTGTAGTTGAATAATTCGTGAACATTAACTGTGAAATTAATGCGTGAACATAAATCTGTGGATTGAATCTAATGTATTAGTTTTGATTAATTATCTGCAATTTATAGCAGACGCTTGGGTGTAGATCAGAATTTTTTGGGTGTATTTTAGGGGAAAGTGTGGGTGTATGTACAATTTATGGCTTTTTTTTGTTATTTTAGTTGAGTTGTTGTCGTTCGGGTGTATTATATTAGACAAGATTGGGTGTATTTTTAGTTTTTGACATGGTGTATTCTGCAGCCTCTCTCTGTTGTTGATGACCAGTTTGTTCCCAAGGTTGGAATGACCTTTACCACCCTTGAAGATGCTGAAAAATTTTACAAGAACTACGCCAAGGCTGCAGGGTTTTCTACAAGAGTTCGGAGCACAATTAGGAAGGGAAACGAGATTAAGAATCAATTGATTACATGTAGCAGAAAGGAAAAAATAGAAATCTAAAATATCTCCGACGAGAAGACGAATTCGACAGCCGGTTTAAACTGTCCTGCAAGAACTTATATACACACATTGAAGGATGTTGGTGCTAGGATCATTTCATAGGTTGTGCTGGATCATTCACACCCTTGCTGTCCAAGTAAAGCAGAGATGCTCAAACAGCACAGAGAACTAAGCATGTCCATTCGTTGTACAATAGAGAATAACGAAGAGGCTGGTATTAAACCAAGCAAAACTTACCAATATTTGTTGCGGCTGCCGGGGGTCACCGCGAGTTAAATTTTATTGAAAAGGATGTGAGGAATTACATTACGAGAGAAGTGCGGAATGTTTCTGAACAAGAAGATGCAAAGGAATTCGGAAAATATTTGTTAAGAATGAAAGAGAAGAATCAGAATTTTTTTTGAGCTTGAACTCAAGGAGGATCGATCGATTAAGCTGGCTTTTTGGGCCGATGCAAGAAGTAGAGCTGCCTTTGAGTATTTCGGAGATGTTATTTCATTTGACACCACCTACAATACAAACAAGTAACAAACTGTCCCTGTTTATGATGCTAAATTAATGTATTTTTATGAATTCGCGGTAGAGGTGTATATTGGGTGTTTTTGGGTGTATACAAAGCATTTGTTGGGTGTACGTAATGATTTTTCATTCTGCACTATGGTAATTTGTTTCAAGTATAATTTGGTTTATGGTTCTTTTGTTGGGGTGAATCACCATGGTTAGTCAACACTTCTTGGATGCTCTTTGATGAAAAACGAAGAAATTGAATCATTCAAATGGTTATTTCAATGTTGGCTTGGTTGTATGGGAGGAAATGCTCCAAAAGGGTTTCTCACCGATCAATGCGCATCAATGAAAAGGGCTTTAGAGGCCTGTATACCAACAACAATTCACCGTTGGTGTATTTGGCACATCATGAAGAAGATTCCAAGCAAATTAAACGGGTACAAGGGACATGCAGAAATTGAACAAGAAATGAGTCAAGTTGTTTGGAACTCTCATAGTAAAGACTCATTTGATAGGAATTGGAATGATTTTCTGCTGAATTTTGGTCTTGTGGACAACAAGTGACTTTCAGGTAATGTTTGTTTAAAATCTGCAGCAAAGGTGTAATTTTAATTTCTTTCGGGTGTATTTATATTCTGTTTTTGGGTGTATTCTGTAGATCTCTATGAAGACCGTCATATATGGGTTCCAATCTATCTGGATCGCCACTTCTGGGCAGGGATGAGAAGCACACAAAGGAACAAGAGCATGCATTCATTTTTTAACAAGTTTATTACCCGGAACATCTCACTTATTCAATTTGTCAAAAAATACGATAATTGCCTCGGAAGCAGGGAGCAAGCAGAGAGAGAATCAAATGCTGCAGATTTTCATATGGTGATACCGTGTGCAACCAAATCCTCCATTGAATCTCAGTTTCAAGATGTGTACACTCATCAAAAGTTTAGGGAAGTCCAAGCACAATTCAGAGGAAAAGCGAATTGCATCACTAGATTAACGAATTCTACTCTAGGCTATTCAGTATATGAAGTTGGAGAACAAGTTTTCAGCTCAATATTTAACAAGTTTGTGGTTACTTATGACTCAGTAGCAGCCGAGGTAAAATGTCAATGCTTATTATTCGAGTCAAGAGAGATATTGTGCCGTCACGCACTAAGCGTGTTAAGTTTTGAACAAGTAAGCCAAGTGTCACCTAGATATACATTTGAACGATGGAACAAGAAGGTAAAAAGGCGACACACACATATCAAGAGCAGCCACGACGAGCCATTGTTGGAGCCAAGAAGCAAGAGGTTTAACGAATTAATTTTTCGTTCGCAAAATATTTGCGAATTTGCATCAGAATTAGAGGAGATGATTGCAATTTTGCACCGTGCGTACGATACTGTCATGCTTGAGATGGAAGAATTGAAAGCCGAAAGGAAGGGGACATCTTCTTTATCTCACGAAGACGCCAACTTGGAATCCGTTAACGAGCTTTAAAGCCCTCCAAGGATTCAAACAAGAGGACGTCCTGCCTCAAAGAAGAAGAAAATGAAAGCTTTAAACGAGGTAAAAGTGATGTTTTTTAAATATGTGGTAATTGAGTTTAATTTTGTCGTTAATAGTTTAGCTAATATGTGAGTTTATTATATTCAGTTAAACCTCTTTGATGCTGGATCAGTGGTGCATTTAAATTCTAGCCAATATCAAAGACGTGTTATGAATTATCAGTTCAGGGTACCAGCAGCAGCGGATATCTCTTTGGGTGTATAGTTACAGAATATGAGTGTAAAAGCACTGTTCTTTTGGGTGTATTTTCTAAATTTTCTTGTGTTTCACATTTTACTTATATATAAATATATATACTTCACAATCTGCTATTTATGTTATAAAATATTGTTTGTTTTTTTACTATGGTTTAAGGGTTTTAGGGTTTAGGGTTTAGGGTTTAGGGTTTAGGATTTAGGGTTTAGAGTTTTAGGGTTTAGGGTTTAGGATTTTAGGGATTTAGGGTTTTAGGTTTTAGGTTTTTAGGGATTTAGGGTTTAGGGTTTAGGGTTTTAGGGTTTTAGTTTTTAGAGTTTAGGGTTTAGGGTTTAGGGATAAAGCATTAGTGGATAGAAGTCTGGTGTATATTTAACTTTCTTTGGGTGTAAAATGAAATCTTATAGGTGTATAGTAGTTTGGTTGTTTTAGGGTTTAGGGTTTAGGGTGTAGGGTTTAGGGTTTAGGATTTTAGGATTTAGGATTTTAGGGTTTAGGGTTTAGGATTTAGGGGGTTAGATTTTTAGGGTTTAGGGTTTTGGGTTTAGGGTTTTAAGGGTAAAGCATCAGGGTGTAGTAGTTTGGGTGTATATTCAACTCCCTTGGTTGTATATTCAACTTTCTTTGGGTGTAAAATTTTATGTTTTGGTTTTATATCTCGTTATATGTTTTCCTTCATACTTTACCACCTGTAATACAGAGCTTTTGAATACAGCACAGACAGTTTAATAGCAAAGACAATTTAACTATGGAAAATAATTTCATTCAATAGAAGTTGTTTATAAATGCAAATTTTTACAGCATGTGTTCTATTTACAAGTCTAAATATCATTAGAATCTATCTGGCAATATGGACTCAATAACAATGACGATGGCTTGGACAGTCTTATTGCATTACTTCCTCTAATGGCTTCAGCTTTGTTTTGATTCATTTCATGGAATAGAATTCGGGAAGCATATTCTACTCTAAAGTGGTCCACCTCGTCCTACAGTTAAAAGGAATATTGTGTTTAATGAACCATGTTAATTGAGTAAAGTAATACATAGTTATTTAGTTTTAAACACATTTACCTGGGTCCAATTATCCCACTCATACTTCAACCTTTTAATGTTTTCGGGCTGAATTATCTCAAGCCACTTCATTATGTAAATAGCACAGTCATAGCTGAAAACCAAGAAAATAAATTACAAATTACATATAGGAAAGTTTAATTTTCAGAGTTAAAGATTTATACCTTGTCTTTTGGCCTGAGATGTTAAGGTATGGCGGTTCAATTTCCTTGTCCTTGTCCCTTGTCTTCAGAGGTAGCCCTCCCGCATATACTCTAATTCGTGAAATTACATATTCCTTAAAACACAAAACAAATTAGTAATACATGGATAAATTTAATAAAGGAAGACACCCAAAGGAGCACAAACTTAAATCTTATTTTGAACAGAAATACACCCAAATATTAAAATACAAAACACAGAACCAACTTACAATGAATGTATTTAGGGTTGTTCTCTTATCGGACAGAGATTTCATGTGATATGGGTCGACTATATAAAATTTTCGCTTTCTTGTATCTGCCAACCATAACCACCAATGGTCTGAATGGCAAACATGTGCAAAAATATGAAATATGTTCAGATTGAACACTGTTTTAATTTATTTGGCACATAAGTAAAAAATGGTAATAAGAATGAAAACTTACATAACGATGTGATGCTAATTTTTTAAGGAACAAGAAGGGTATAAATATTGGGTAGTCTTCCACCATGAATGGCCTATTGGTTTTAGCGTTTAAGAATACTCCTTCTGGATGATTTACAATGGTCATGTTTTGCAAAAATTGTGAACCACCAAATGAATACCAAAAATACACCCAAACGAATGCAAAAAATAAACCCAAATGAATACACAACTTACACCCAATTGAACACAGAAAATACACCCAATGTAAGGAAGAAAATACACCCTAAGGAATGCAGAAAATACACCCAAAATTTGTTAACCAACCCTTACCACAATATTAAGGGGGAGACAGTATACTTCTTCTTGAAACCTTTTAATCTTTTGCTGGTTTAGAATGAGGCACATGGCAGAGACAATGTAGAAAAAGATGCCAAAATCAATTTACATTAATCAGCATTGCAGTTAATTTTGGTGATAAAATATTTATGTTATTGTAATATTACCTCAGCTTCTATATGCGTTTCAGTTGCGAGTGATGCAAGGTGGACTTTTGACAAAATGTATTTATCTTGGTTTTGGAGTGTGCACACAGTGTCAAACTCATTAGTTAGTCGATTTGCATTTGTCTTCACTCATATGGCCCAGAGGTAGCATTTCTCTTTCATGTCAGAAGTAACTTCATTCGTCCTCGCAGGAGTTTCAAACTTCTCAAAACTCTCTGCGCCATTCTCCATTGGAATCTGCGGACTTTTTTCTTTTGTTGTCACCCCACCACTTGCAATTTTGTGTACCAGATCCCCTAATTGTTCTAGCAGTTTTGGGGTTTCTGAAGTTTTTGCCTTCCCTCCTTCTTGCGTTGACGCTCCCTCCTGCGTTGCTGCTTCTTCTTGGCTTGAATCAGTCAAGCCAAGGCTGAATGATGGCAACGGATCTGCTTTAAGAACATACGATGCTGTCCGTGCCATCATCATCAGCGCAGCAGCGTCTTCTGGGGCTGGATTACTGCGTGATCATGTATAACGTATTATAAAAATAATAATATACGGATGATAACCAAACATTGATTTTACTCTGATGAACTTACATTTTAGATGGAGCTGGGGGAAGTGTGGATGTGCTTTCTTCAAGTTGTTGGGGGGGGTTCAGGAGTGCTGCATGGTATATAAAATTAATCATGATGTAAAAAAACTGGTCCTGGATCAATCGTGAAAATATACACCCCAACAGGGGCAATATACACCCAAACTGTAACGAAATATACACCCAACACTATTTATTACCTTTTTGCAGTTCCTTCAATTTGTAGCAGAGGGGTTGGTTCATTTTTTGTCTCAGGTGTTTGTTCATTTTCTGGCATAGTGGTTGTTTGGGACAGCGGTAGACAAACTTGAATCGAAACTCTAAACAAGAAGAAAAATAAAAGGTTAACAATGCCTTTGAAAATAAAAAGGTTATAAGGTTGAAATATTTTTGAAAAACTCACATTGCAAGCCCTTCGGACGGTGTCTCTTCCCTCACAACCATCATATTCTCTTCAGCCGGCTCACTGGCTGACTCTTCAAACAGACTCAACCTAAAATACACCCTAAGAAAGTTAAAAATACACCCGAACAATTCAAAAGAAAGACAGGCTTTGTTTTTTGAGAACTTACATACTTGCAGTTTTTGCTTTTTTTTTCCTGCCTTTTTTTTCTCGAATAAAACAATAAAGGACTTTTTTTCTAAAAAAAATATATACAGAATTAGAAGTAGAAGGTAATAAAAGAATAAAAGCAACGATTATTTGAAAGAGAAATTACATACTCTCTGCCGGTTTGTTTACGCTATTTTGTTCTGTGTGTCCTTGAGAGGAAGGATCATCACTTCCCAAGTTTACGTCTGGTATTCTAAACATAATTGAGTACATGTTATTCACAAAAAATACCATACTGTTAAATCATGATAACAAGATTTTATCAAATAAAGCTTCTTACATTTCAGATGAGATATAGTGACTTTCCGTCGATCGCAGGTCAACTTCCTTCTCCCTGCGAAACAAGAAACAATTATTAACAAAGTAAACACCCTAAAATCTGAAATATATACCCCAACAAGACATATCCCTCTGCATCAGATTTTTCATTGTTTTCCCTTAAGAATTCATCTAAATCTTCAGTTCCAATTTTAGATCTGACAGTACATGCGTAAAAGAACATGTTAACAAATATAATTTTGATGATAGACGGTAATATAGCTTATAAAGTACTGTACCCATGATAGGATTGAGCTTGCTCAGGAGATGAATCCTCAACAACGACCTTTTTCTTTTTGGACTGTGTCTTGGGGGGAAAAACAAGTATGAATTAGAAATACAAAATTAATTTGATAAAATAAATATTCAAAGAAGTGCTTACTTTTTTGGTGTTCTCTGAGTTTTTTTCTTTATTTTTTGTTTCTCCACTAGTGATGATTCTTCGCTTCTATAAGTTAATAAGAGACACTCTGTTAATACATGAAATCTTGATAATAAACCCAAAGGAAAGAAGTAATAATTTCAGAACATTACTCATCAGTTAATTCAGATTCTGAATCAGAATCTTCCTGAATCTTCTTTCTTTTTTTGGACTCCATTCTGGAAGGCAAACAATCATTATTTAAAAATATTCTAAAATGGATAAAATACACCCAAATGAATACACAAGATACACCCAAATGAATGCACAAAATACATCCAAATGGATAAACAAAATACACCTAAATGGATAAACAAAATACACCCAAGTATGTTACTTACTTTTTGGCTTTTCGGGTGGGTTGTTTTCTTGTTGAATTCTTTGAGTCATCTTCAGTCTCAGACTCAGAGGTAGAATGGTCACTTTCACTTGTTTCATTCTCAGATGATGATGTTGAACTTGCCTTCCTTTTTTTGTTTTTTTTGTTTCTTCTTTTTTTTTCTTTTTTCTTTATTTCTTTCATTTTTTCCTTTGTGTCGGCCATCTTTACAATTCCCTGAAACATTAGAAATTTTAGTTAGCAGTATTCAGGTAAATAAAATACACCCAAGATATTTTTTTCACTTACCATATGATCCTCCATTTCTGCCCTTATTCTTTCAACCAACTGCTCCTTAGTCCAGTTGGCAATCCAGGGTTCTGGAGGTCTTTCTGCCCTCTTCTTGTCTTTATTTTTTGATAGATGAAAGTAAATTATCATCAGGGCAAACAGGTAGCCGTCAATTGCCTTTTTCTTTTTCAGATTATAATCTGTTATGTCCTTGATGATAAAATTCAAAACATGTGCTCCCCAGGGCAATAGCCATCATCTCATTTGTTAGATTTTTTAGGGTCTTACCCTGGAATCTTCTAAAAATTTGTTTGTCATCTTCAGAAAGATCCTTATAATTCACTTTCTGAGGAAATAGACCTCCTACAAAAAGAAAACAACATAGTATGAAAATTAGTTCAAATACACCCAAGCATCAATTGAAATATAATTGAATATGGCTCATATACACCTATAATTTTTAGCGAGTTACCTGACGCGTTGATGCCAAGCGCAGCCCCTATTGTTTTTGGTCTTACTTTAAATGAACCATAGCCGGTTTCCAGTCTGTTTTCCCCTAACTTGAAGGAGTTAACAAACTCCCTTAATATTTGGTGATGCACCTTTAGCGGCGGGATGTGCATCAGGCCACCAAATCCCAAATCCCTAACAATTGTTTTCTTCTCCTCGCTCATGTTTCTGAATTTCTCACTTAACAAATGTGTTGCACACTTAAGGTCTTTGGTTTGCTGTAAACAAAGCAAAATTATAGTTCAGATATATTTCTATTATATAAAACTGATTTCATCTAAGACATATATTTGTTCTTACATTTTTTTCAGCTTGGTTTCTGCCTGCCATTTTTTCTAAAATGAAAAATACACCCATAGATATCAGTAAGATACACCCATAGATATGATTCAGATACACCCATAGATATGAGTCAGATACATCCATAGATATCAGTCAAATATCATTCAAACATGCATTAATATACAAGGTCAAGAAACATTACAAGGTCAAGCAATATACACCCATGGACAAACAAATATTAGAACAGTTGCAACTGTTGACTATATTACAGTATATCAGTTCAGAAATATACAACCAACAAATTATGCCATATACACCCAACAAATTACTCCATATACTCCCAAAAATTAGTTACGAGAAGAACTAGAATAACAAGAACAGTAACACCTAGAACAACTAAGAAGAACAGTATAATCTAGAACCAAGAATAACAGTAAAACCTAGAACAATTAGAACATTAAAAATTGTAAAATGAGACCTAGAAAAAGAAGAACAGTAAAACCTAGAAGAACGTAGAAGAACAGTAAAATCTAGTTCTTCGATTTCGAAATGTGAAAAATATTCAAGATGAGTAAAATAGTAACGTAACATACCTTGAGTATTATAACTTCGTTTTTTCTGGAGATTGTTGATGGAGAGTTCTATGTTGTGTTGATGGAGAGTTGTAATCTTCGCGACGAGTCTTATCTCTATAGTTTGGAATGTTGCTCGAAAATGGACGGTTTGTGTTTTTTTCGAAGAGCTTAGAGAAGTGGAAGAGTGCGCCATTAAAAAGCGCTATTCGTGAAGAGCAACCGTTGAGTGGGGCGCGTGTAATTTACGCTCCATTTAAAGTGAGTGAGTGCGCGTGTGAATAAAGTGTGGGTTGAGAACTTATAGGACCTTTTTGCTTGTATGTGTAGCAGTCACGTATATTGTTACCTTTATAACCACTTTAATGAATGTATAACGTCAAATTAAAATAAAATATGACATGCATTGACGTTTTTTTAGTCTTAATAGAAATAGAATTTAACTCAATTAATAAAAAGATAAACGTGACCAACAGAATATACATTATATATACTCATTAAATTATCGATAGATAATTTTGTCCTCCGTATGATTTTCTTACATATTTTGTGTATTCTAAAATACAAATTGAGAAATAAAAATACATACCGCAAATTTATTAAATATCATTTACATCTTGCGATTTAAAATTGAAAAGTGAGGCAGGCTATTTCATGCAGCATAGCATACATTTTGACTTTCAGGAATTTTCCTAATAATAATAATGTGATAAATGGAAACGGCATGCTTCGTGCCGCTTAGCGATCAAAACCGCCAATGAAGCAATAATTTTATCTTCTTATATTGTAAGATTATTATGAATAAATATATGGCAGAATCGGATAGATATATGCAATTTTTTGTTTTTTACGAAAATTATAGTTATGGGGGATTTTTAGCTGGGAAAGCTAGTAGTGCAAGATAATACAAACTAAAGGTGATATTAATATATTATTGGATAAATTATAATTTTTTGTTTTTGAAATTCGTCAAAAATTTTAAAATACACATAAAAAATTTTTAAAATAAAATTAAAATAAAATAAAATTTAAAAATATCTTTAAAATTTTTAATAAATTTTAAAAACAAAAAATATACTTTAATCTATATTATTTTACATACAATATCCTTTTCAAAAAGAGAAAAAAAAAAACAAAAAATGGAGGTAAGAAATCCATAGTTTATCCCCATCACTTCACATGCAGCCAAGCTGCAAACTTTACTCAGTGAAATGGACACGACAAAGAGTAGTCGAAGGCTCTTCAATCTTTCTTCCTCTATGGTTACCATCCCAATATATGTTTTTCAACAATGTTATTCTGTATTGCATGACATCAATTAACTTATTAGGCTAATTTTGTTCATATATATCCCTTTTTGGTATACTTTACGATATTAGAAAGAAAATCTAACAAAGGTTAATTTTTCTACCCCAATAAATATTTGCTAAGTAATATTATAAGAATTACATAAGTAGCTAAAAATATTCCGAAATCAAATGAATAATGAGGTGAAGCATAACCTTCCTCTTGTAATATATAAATAAGCACCTTACGTTCCACCTATTCCTAAGTTAGAAAATTGAAACAAACAGGCACATCCACATTATTATTACATTGTTCTCCAATTAAGCTTAAGGTGCTACATGGCATGGTGGAGTGGGCTAAGGGAGCTAAAGCCTTTGCTTCACTTGCTGCTTCCACTTAGCATCCATTGGGTTGCTGAAGAAATGACCGTTTCTGTTCTTGTTGATGTCACCACTTCTGCTCTCTGTCCTCGTCACACTACTTGCTCCAAAGCCATTTACATCAATGGCCTTCAACAAACGGTACTACTCATTCTCTCATTTACTTGTGCACTTTGTGTCTACTTTTCTTTTTAGTCTTATTAATTTGTTTGATCAAAAAGTGTTAGAAATATAACCATTAATTTGCCTTCTCCCGTCAGCTTAAATTTTTGGGATGAACGATTTTATGACATGGTATTAGAACTCTACGTCCGAAAAGTCTAGAGTTCAAGACCTATGCATGTTGTTGACCTTTTGCTTCTGATATCATAACTGTGTGATAATATCATACTATTATTGAAGAATAACATTATTCTTAGACTAATGTTATGCAAGGAGACTAGTTAGTGATGAGTAGCATTAATCTTACTAATCTGGTTCGAGAAGCGATGATTATCTTTCCTAGCATATGTTTTTGCAATCTCAATACTTGAACCCAAGATCTTTGGAAAGATGTCTGAGTTTGCTAATCACTTGACTAACTCGAAGTTAGTAGTAGGCTGTAGTGATTTATTATGCTAGTAAAAAAAGTTCATATAAATAGTGGGATCAATAATTTTCTTCCCCTAATTATACTCTATTGCATCTCTAATTTGGTCCACTATATTCATATTGCCAACAATTTTGTTCTTCATTGGACAAGTCTTTGTGTAATTTTTCTTCTTAATTGAATTGTAGTATTACTGGAGTAGTAATGTTTTTTTGCAGGTTGTTGGAATTTTCAAGATGGTGGTTCTTCCACTACTTGGTCAGCTTTCGGATGAACATGGCCGTAAGCCTTTGCTTCTCATTACCATGTCAACTACTATTATTCCTTTTGGTATGCCATTACACTGTGTTTTGTTTTTCCATTTGTTTTCTGTTGATATATTTTTACCATTACTTACAACATTTTGTTATTTGTTTATTCACCTTTCACTGTTATTCTTGTTGCAGCTTTACTTGCCTGGAATCAATCTGAGGGATTTGTCTATGCTTACTATGTTCTTCGAACAATTTCATTTATAATCAGTCAAGGGAGCATTTTCTGCATTTCTGCTGCATATATGGTAAGATTTATTCTTGAATAATTGAACATAGGCCAAAAATGGGAAGAAAAATAGTAAAGAATTTTTACACACACTTCTTCTCTCTGTCCTTAGGCAGATGTTATCAGTGAAAGCAAAAGAGCAGCTGTATTTGGTTGGATTACTGGCCTGTTTTCTGCTTCACATGTTCTTGGGAATTTCCTTGCTCGGTTTCTTCCCCAAAGCTACATTTTCATGGTGCATAACTATACATCTGTAGTTACCTTTTTATGCATATTCATATCATATTGTGAGTCCCTTTTTGGATGCTTCCTATTGACAATGAATCTTAGTAACAAAGTACACTGCTTCACTGGTTTCAGGTTTCAATAGCACTTTTGATATTTTGTCCTGTTTATATGCAATTCTTCCTCATTGAGACGGTGAAAGTTGCTCCGAGAAAGAATCATGAGTCAGGATGCTGCATGAAGGTAGTTGATTTTCTCAACCAGAGATACAAATCTATGAGAAAAGCTGCAGAAATAGTCATGTTCAGGTTGTTATTAATTTTAGGATACATTTGTCTTTTTTTTTTAATGTGCAGTGCTTGAGTTCTAAGTAATTGTATTTTCATTTTTCAGTCCAACATTGAGGGGCATGGCTATTGTCACCTTCTTTTACAAGTTGGGAATGTCAGGCATAAACAGTGTTTTACTGGTATGCTTGTAATTGAATAAAACTTGAGATTAAATATTTTCAGATAATTGGTTCTTTAGCATATTGTACCAAGTTTTTATGTTTTGTACTTGACAGTCTGATAATTCCTTGTGCAGTACTATTTGAAAGCCGTTTTCGGTTTCAACAAAAATCAGTTCTCAGAACTTCTGATGATGGTTGGAATTGGTTCAATATTTTCTCAGGTCCATAAGTTAGCATATAGCTTGTCTAAAATTGTTTACAAAATTTTATTTGACATAGTAACTTACATTCAATTTTTTGCTCCCAGATGGTGGTGCTTCCCATACTAAATCCACTGGTTGGAGAGAAAGTGATACTTTGCTCTGCATTGCTTGCATCAATAGCATATGTAAGTTATTTATACTAGTGCATTAATAAGTGTCTGTTAGTCCACATTTTTATAAATTAAATATATATAGTAGTAACAAATATGAGATTAGTCAAAATGGTAAATATCTTATATTCTAATCAAGAGATTTTGAGTTCGAGTCGCTGACATCTTATTCTATGCATATATGATTCTATGTAGGCATGGCTCTATGGATTAGCATGGGCATCTTGGGTAAGTAAACTTGCCAACTTCCTATATATATATATATATACCTTTTTAAACTACTTATTGCCAGTTCTACAATCTGCATTATTATTATTTTTTTGTAAGTAATTGAATTCATGACACCAATACAGGTACCATACTTGAGTGCCTCTTTTGGTGTCATCTATATCCTTGTAAAACCCGCTGTAAGTAGTAGATGACTCTTCCTATGATGCAATCATCTTATTAATAATCACATAAGGTTCTAATATTGGTATTATTTCTTTTTATACAGACATATGCTATTATCTCAAAAGCATCAAGCTCAGTCAATCAGGTTTGGTTTCTTTCTTTATGAATCAACATCATCCCAAGCAATAAACAATTAACTAATAGCACAAATAAAACATCGTATAAAGGAACAATAATATTTCAACATCTTTCTTATTATTATACTCTTCCCACAATCATTCATGCTATTATACCGCAGGGAAAAGCACAAAGTTTTATTGGTGGAACACAATCTATATCACATTTACTATCACCTATTGCTATGACTCCATTGACTTGTAAGTGGAACAATAACTTTGCTATCTAGCTACTTATAAAATCTTTAAAAAATTCTTATTAGTGATTAGTGCTTACCATACAATTAACAACTGGTGTTTCAGCATGGTTTCTATCTACAAATGCTCCTTTTGATTGCAAAGGTTTCAGTATTATATGTGCATCAATATGCATGGTAACACATTTCATATTCTTTCTTCTCCCATAATGTATATATCTACATTCTTTAATTTTTATAGTTGTCACTCTCCACTCACATTGAAATCTTTCAAATTAATTTTGTTCAGATAATTTCACTTTGTTTTGCTTGCCTGCTGAAGCCCGATGATCATAGTTGCTCAAGTTATAATACAATTGGCTTTGAAAATGTAATTATATAAGTAGAGGGAAAAGAATGTAGTACATTTTAATACAATTTCTTTTTATATTATTAATTAGAGTAATGCTAGACTATCTAAGTTTTTTTATGAACAAAGTTCAACTAAATTAAACAATAAGACTTAAAATAATACTAGTCATAATTTGTTTTTGTTATGTTAGACCAACTTAGTTGGACTTAGTTAAAAAAAAATTTGGATGTATAGCATTATTCTATTAATTATTGTAGTTCTCTTTTACGATTTGTATGATCGTATAAAAATTATAATAATGCAAATTTTTTGTTTATTTAACTAGTGAATTAGTAATCTTAACTTTTGTAAGTTTAAATTTAACTAGTAATTTAAATACTAAAAGAAAAAGAAAAAGAAAAAAAGGACATAGGTCTCTGACTTTTTAAATTTTTGACAAATACATTCCTGACAAAATTTAAATACAAAAAAGTCTCTGATTTTAATAAACGGAGGACAATTTAATCCTTCTGTCTATTTGCCTCTCATACACTAAACGGAACTGGCTGACGTGGATGAAATGGTGTCCAAAGGGGAATAAAGTTCGAAGGACAAATAAGTTCTTGACGTCATTTTGTAAATAAAATTCGGAGGACAAATAGGTCCTTGAGAATTTAGTTCATTATGCTTCTATTATGCTTCTATTATGAGAATTTAGTTTAAAAAATTATGCTTGTATTTTAAAATCTAGTTAACTTGTTGTATTCTGCAATTTACATTATTTGTATTAAAATTGCAAAAATTACATTAGATTATTTAGATTATTTGTATTATATTAGAATTTGTTAAATTACATTAGTTCAATTTTTATGATATAAGTGGCATTAGTTAGCATCATTCATTTATGCATCAAGTTAGCATTAGTTCACTTGTGCATCATTCATGTATTAAGTTAGCATTAGTGCATTTGTGTATTATATTAGAACTAGTATTTTTATGCGTAATAACATTACAGGAATATTTTTTTTAAATTATAGTTCGCTTTATTCTGACAGTATAAATTATGCATGACATAAAAGATTTATAAAATCAAACTAATTTTACAAAAAAATTCTAAGTTGAGAAAAGTCTCTGACTAAGAAGACCAAGATATCTGTAGATAAAAAATTAAATAATAAGATTTTTAGTTATTATTTTTATATGAAAAAGTCTAATTTTTTATTAATAATTAATTTTAACATTCGTTATCTAAAATTTAAAATAATTCAACGTGTATAATTTTACATTTAAAATATTTTAATTGTAAAAAAATATCGGATGACATATTTTGATTTGTCAAATTATTAATATAAAATATAAATTATATATAGAGTAAAAATAGTAGAAAGAAATAAAAAAATTGAGAGAGGTAGATGAGAAAATTTAGGAAGGGAGTTTATTAATTTTGAAAAAAAATATTTTCTCTTAATTTTAATAAGAGTGTCATGTGACACATTTGATTATTAAACTAGATAGTAATATATGATACATAATATAAGTATATTTCAATTAGATAGTAATATATGATACATATAGAAGCACAATGAACTAAATTTTTAAGGTTGTCCTTCGAACTTTATTTGCAAAATGACGTTAATGACTTATTTATCCTTCGAACTTTATTCCCCTTTCATCGTGGCACCGTAACGGACACCTAGACACCGTTTCATCCACGTCAGCTAGTTCCGTTGGTGTATGAGAGACAAATAGTCAGAAAGATTAAATTGTCCTCCGTTTATTAAAGTCAGAGACTTTTTTGTATTTAAATTTTGTTAGAGATATATTTGTCAAAAATTTAAAAAGATTATAATGATAAACAATATTTTTTAAATATTCTAAAGGCTAACTATATATTCCAAAGTACTTATAATAAAAGAATAAAAAAATTAGAAAATCGTGGACAATATTTTTTTATGCCTAAAATAAAAAAAACAGAAATAAGAAGATAAATGGATATATTATATCCTAATTTTTAAAAGAGTAGAAAATATAAAAAATTTTAAGGTTTTAAAAACTCAACCAGTTATTAAACTGATGGAACAAAAAATTCAAAAGATTAAAAGTCTAGCCAAGTTTAACCATGGTTAAATTAAATATAATAAAATGATATATTTATGTATAAAGTATTTTTAAAACAAAAAACTGATTTTTTATAAAATATTTTTATCCTTAATCGAACCAGTTTCATATAAGTATATAACCACTTTCTAGTCACAGCTAGGATTTTTGAACCCCAATGCATTCTCTACTCTCTAGCCATCATACACAAATGCCAACCAGTTTGATGATGTTCCACTCTCCATCATGAAAATTTTTGCTCCCTAATAAATAAAATATTTGTTTGGTCAGAGAATTAAGAAAAAAACCAAATTTTTGGATCATTGTATGGGCCGGAAAACTCTGACCCACACCTAGATAAGAGAACCGGGTATAACCCAAATCACAAACAACCCACCGAAACATCTACCGCATTCACAAACCTTATAACTCTCCAACGGCTATGCATTTGTTGGGTACACCACAGAGGATATGCAAGCACAGCATTGAAAGAGATGAATGACAAGGTAGCTTCATCTCTTTTTTCTTGCTATTGAAAAATGAACTTTTGCCTCACATTTGTTTTTTCTTTTTTGAACTTATTATTAATGGGTGGATGATACTGGTGGATGTTTTCACCAAGACACAACAGAAGTAGCACTAGACCATTATTTCCTGCTCTGCAGTGTGATCTTATTTGGCTCAACCTTTTGATGTTAAGTCAAGGTAATATATGCTGCATTTCTGGAATATTATAAAACATTGTAGAATATCATGTAATTATTGTTTTCTTTTTGTTTTCTTGTCTGTTTCAGAGTCAATAGTCATACGTCATGAGTTGAATAGGGCTTGTACTATCAGTAATATACTTGACCTATATACAAGTTATTAATGGTTTATATTTTACATAAGTCAAATGGATTTAGCCTGCACAACTAGTCCCTTCAATTTCAAGAATTCACCATGCTGCAGAATGTGGTGCATAATTCAGCTATTTCGCTGGTAGAAAAAAAACATTACCTGATATACTTATTTCTTTAGATATTTCCTTCTCTAATAATAATCTAAAAACTTCATCCTTATTCATAATTTTGGCTAATTCTTGGCTGGAAAAATGTTAGTTTCTTAGCGGAATCTATTTTTAAATCTTTTCTCTGCTTAACAAAAGCATGAAAAATGCACTCTACTATCATGTATAATTTAGTATCCTTGAATTCTGTATTAGTTTTTTTCTTATTTATATATATCATTTCGGCGTAAAAAATGATGGTTGTATACGTGTTAGTAAAGCTTTATTTTTTTTCTGTTTCATAATGAACTTAGTTACAGGCTAAAGAGGACTACAGTACCTTATGCTGTAAATTCACAGTTTAGCTCTTCCACATTACAAGGGTGCAAGTGCACCAAGAACCTGAAGTGTGCATTTTAGAAAGCTAACTAGCTGTTGCTTTTGCTTCTGCTGCATAAACAGTAAGAGTCTCACCTTTTTAGATTTTGCAGCCTCTTTAGTAAAAACTGATCTTGTTTGGAATTAATTTTGTGAACATAACTGGAGCAAATGCTTGTTTTGTATCTGATTTTATGTTTAGAAAATTGGAATTGATTTGGACTGTGATTAGCAAAAATATATCTGGTTTTATTTACTGTAACGAATTATTTTTCTGCATTGCTTCCAAATTTGTTTTAAATTTCAGTTATTGCTTCCAAATTTCCAATGTCCTTCACCCTTTTGGCCGAGTAAATCCTTTATTCTTGTAGTAATAATTATTGCCAATTTGTAGTGGATCTACTATTAGCTGAAGAGAGTGATGTTTGGCCATATTGCTATTTTATAGTTGGCTTTAATCTATGGTTTAGGGTTGTTATTAGTTTATCTACCAAACCTATATGTTTTGATGAATAATTCTTGTATTCTTATGTGTTTATTTGCATAGAAATCTATGTGTTGACATAGACCTTGAATAATGTTTCGTAAACACATTGATTGATTTGCAAAAGTTACCAACTAAATTGGTTAAGTCTACTAGTCATTGTGTTGGTATTTTTTGGAGCTTGCATATTACTTCTAAGTAACTATGAATTGATACCGCGATGAGTCTAACAACAAAGTGAAAATGCAGTGCATAAGCAAAGTCAATTTATTGGCATATAAATGACAAAAAGTCAAAAAGTGAGAAGATTATTAGTAATTACTCTTCCATTTTTGTGTGGTTTTGTTTAATTTGTTATTTAATTTACAATTAAGTTTGTTGTTCATGTTAAAAATGTCCGAGGGAAAAAAAATTCAAATCCTGTTGCTCCTCTTGCTAATCCCTCATTACCTCCTCAATCTAGTGGATATTCTGGGCGTAAAAATCGATTATAGATATGGAAATATTTCATTCTAGTCGAAGGTATAGAGAAGTATGTGAGATGTAAAAATTGCAATAGTCAAATAAAATATGCGGGGAAAATACGTGCTATACATCAACATTGGAAGCGATGTTTTTGACTTGGACAATGAGCTGAGCAAGAGAAAAAAGACAAGAGGGAGAACAAGTGGTCCTATATCTTCACCGAGTGTTACCAAGTTTGACCGAGTAGTATCTTGAAGTATCCTCACTGAGATGTTTGTGACTGAAGAGTTTGTAGAAAGAAATGTGTTTCGAAGGCTCTTACATAGCTTGCAACCCAAATTTAAAATTCCATAGTTTACTACATTGGCCCGTGACATATTTTCTCTTTACGATACAGGACAAGTAAAGTTACAAAATTATCTCTCTTAACATTGTCAAAAAGTGTGTCTTAGAATTGACACTTGGATGTCGAGTTAAAATTTGACTTATATGTCTCTAACGGCACACTTTATTAACAATGATTGGAAGTTGTAAAAGAGGATATTGAATTTTTGTCGGGTGAGAGTCATTCAAGAGAAATACTTGGTAGAGCTATTGAAGGCTGTTTGGATGCTTGAAAATTGCATCAAATTTTTAGTGTAATGATTGACAATGCAACTTCTAATGATGGTGCAATTTTATACTTGGAAAAGAGATTAAATGCATGAAATAGTCTAATTTTGAAGGGGGACTATCTTCATATGCATTATTGTGCCCATATATTAAATTTGATAGTGAAAGATGGCTTGAAAGGGATTGATGATTCGATTACAAGAATTCGCAATGCAGTAAAATATGTCAAAGTCATCTTCTATGAGAAGTGAAAGTTTCAAAGTGTGCATTGAGCAGGAGAGCATCAACTATAAAGAACTTGTTTGTTTGGATATCAAAACTCGGTGGAATTCGACATATTCAATGTTGGAGGCAGCATTGAAGCTTTGAGCGTCGTTTGATTTGTTAGAGTTGCAAGATGATAAATATAAAAATGAGATGAACAAATCTTTTTGTGTGTCTACAGATAATTATTGGACTTATGCAGAGTCAATTTTACCATTTTTAAAAATATTCTATGCTGCTAAATTACATTTTTTTGGAGTTTGTATGTTACTAGTAATAAATACATGAAAAAAGTCTTTAACATTGAAAGAAAAATCAAGTTGCATTGTCAAAATAGTGATTTGAGCATAAGATCAATGACCTCCAAGATGCAAAGGAAATATGATAAGTACTTGCAATGGTGCTGGATTCATATCCCAAGTTGAATTTTGTAAACTGAATTTTCGATGAGTCCTTTGGTGTAGAAAAGGGAGTTGAACACAAGTCAAAATTATTTTACTTGTTTGAATTCCCTTTATAATCATTACCAATGCAAAGAGGATGAATCTTAAAGTAATCAAGATGCAATGATCAATGAAGAGGAAGAAGATGATATCTGAATATTTATTTGCAATTAATTGGACGTGATTCAGATGCTAAATTTGAACTTGACAAATATTTGAAAGAAAATTGTAAGCTTAGAAATAAGTTGGCAAAGTTGAATATTTTGGATTGGTGGAAAGGAAATTCAACCCAATTTCACATGCTTGCAAGTATGGCTCAAGAAGTTCTAGCCATACCAGTTTCTACAGTTGTTTCTGAGAGTGCGTTTAGTACGGAAGGAATGATTATTAACTCCTTATCGGACACCACATATGGTGGAAGCTCTTGTATGCAGTCATGATTGGGTAATAGACGAGTCTTTTAGTCTAATTGAATGTTTTAAAGAGATTGAAAAAGTTGAACTAAGGTAATGTGTTTTTTTTGTTTTTATTACTTGTTTGTTACTAATTGTTAGTTTCTATAATTAATGAGATTTTTTTTTATGTAGAAAAAATTCTATAACATATGTTGGCACACATATTTCTTTAGAAAATGATTAGAATATTGCAATTTCAAAATTGTGTTGGATTTGATTTAGTTTATTTTAACTTCATTTAGGTTAATACTATATTATATCATGTCTTGAATGTTGTCATGGAACAAAAAATAAGACAATGCTTTAGTTGATTAGTATTTATGCTCTCCCTCTCTCTCTTTTTTCCTCTACCTCCTTTCTTTCCTTCTCTCTCCTCCCTCTCTCTCATATCAAAGAGGCTTTAAATCATCCCGTATAAAAATCAAAAGTTGCATGAATCCTAAAATATGCACATACTAATAAACTAAAATATTGTTTTATTTTTTGTTTAATGACAACATTCAAAACATGAAATAATATAGCATTAACCTAAATAAAGTTAAAATAAATTAATTCAAATCCTACATAATTTTGACCCATTACAATATTCTAATAATCTAAAAAAATATATGTGCCAACATTTGTTGTAGAATTTCTCTCTGCATGAAAGAAAAATCTCATTAATTATAGAAAACTAACAATTAATAATAAACAAGCAATAAGACAAAAAAAGTATATTACCTTGTTTAACTTTTTCAATCTCTTCAAAATTTTCAATTAGTTCAAAAGACTCATCTATTACCCGATCTTGAGTAATACAAGAGCTTCTACAATATATGGTGTCAAGGAATTTCGATAAGGGTTAATAATCCTTCCTCCCGTACTAAATGCACTCTCAGAAGCAACTATAGCAACTATAGAAACCAGCATGGGTAGAACTTCTTGAGAATAGGGAGTCGGGTTGAATTTTTCTTCCACCAACCTAAAATATCCAACTCTGCCAACTTGTTTATAGGTTTACAATCTTCTTTCAGATATCTGTCAAGTTTAAATTTAGCATCTGAATCACGTCCAGTTCACCGCAAATAAATATTCAGGATATCCATCTTTATCCTCTTCATTGATCATTGCATCTTGATTAATTTGAGACTCATTCTCTTTGCCTTGATAGTGATTATAAAGGGAATTTAAGCAATTAAACAATTTTGATTTGAGTTTTCCTCCCTTTTCTATATCGAAGGATACATCCAAATCCAAATTACAAAATCCAACTTGTGATGCTAAAGACTTCTTTCATGTATTTATTACTAGAAATATACAAACTCCCAGAAATGCGCAATGTAGGCACACCATCAGATTTGTTCATTCATCTTATTTCTATATTTATCATCTTGCAACTCCAGCAAATCAAACGCCACTTGAAGCTTCAATGCTGCCTCCAACATTAAATATGTCGAATTCTACTGAATTTCGAGATCTAAACAAATAAGCCTTTTATAGTTGATGCTCTCCCGCTCAATGCAGGCTTTGAAGCTTTCACTTCTCATAGAGGATAATTTTTATAATTGAGTCATCAATCTCTTTCAAGCTATCTTTCACTATCAAATTCAAGATATGGGCACAACAAGACATATGAAGATAGTCCCCGTTCAAAATTAGACTATTTCATGTATTTAATCTTTCTTCAATTATAAAATTGCATCGTTATTAGAAACTGCATTGTCAACCATTGCAGTAGAAACTTGATGCAATTTTCAAGCATCTAAATAGCCTTCAATAGTCCTACCAAATATTTCTCCAGTATAACCCTCAACCCGACAAAAATTCAATATCCTCTTTTGCAACTTCTAATAATTATCAATAGAGTGTTCTATTAGAGATATATAAGTCAAATTTTGACTCGACGTCCAAGTGTCAGTTGTAAGGCACATTTTTTGACTATGATGAGAGAGATAATTTTGTAACTTCACTTTATCATAAAAAGAAAGTATATCACAGGCTAATGTAGTACGCTAAGGAATTTTAAGCTTGGGTTGCAAGCTATGTAAGAGCCTTCGAAACACATTTCTTTCTACAAATCGAAAAGATAGCTCTTCAGTTACAAGCATCTTAATGAGGATACTTGGGAGATACTGTTCGGTCAAATTTGATAACACTCAATGAGGATATAGGACCACTTGTTCCCCCCTTCTATCCTTTTACTCTTCTTCTATTCATTGTCCAAGTCAAAGCATTGCTTCCAATGTTGATGCATAGCACTTATTTTCTCGCGTATTTTATTTGATCATTGTAATTTTTACATCTCGTATACTTCTCTATACCTTTAAGGATATACCTTTGAGGGATAGTAGAATTTGAATGCTCTTCTCCCTCAGACATTTTTAGTTTGAGCAACAAACCTAATTGTAAATCAAATAACTAATTTAAAACCGCACAAAAATTGAAGAATAATTACTAATAACCTTCTCACTTTTTGACATTTTGTCATTTATATGCTAATAATAAATCGACTTTGCTCATAGACTGCATTTTCAATTTGTTGTTGCACTCATCATGGTATCAATTTATAGTTACTTAGAGGTAATATGCAAGCTTCATAAATAATACAAAGAATACCAACACAATGACTAATAGATTTAATCAATAGTGGATAACTCTTGCATATCAATCAATGTGTCTATGTATATTATTCAAGGTCTATGTCAACACAGATTTCTATGAAAATGAACACAAAAGAATACAAGAATTATAAATAAAAACATATAAGTTTGGTAGATAAACTAATGACAACCTCATGCCATGTATTAAAGCCAACTATAAAATAGCAGATATATCTTTGCTAATCACAATCCAAATTTCTAAACATAAAATTAGATACAAAATAAGCTTTTGCTCAAGCTCATGTTCACAAAATTAATTCCAAACAAGATCATTTTTTACTAATCAAGAGGCTACAAAATCTGAAAAAGTGAGACTCTTACTGTTTATGCAGCATCAACAACTAGTTAGCTTTCTAAAATAGTAGTCATCCACGAAAGGTAAAGGCTTTGAACAAAATAGAGCACACCCTGATGTAAGAAAGCTGTAATTATTGTCTCCCCTGCTTCCAATCATAGTAAAAGATAATGATAAACCCAAGTTAAAAAGTGTAAAGAAGGAAATTAGAAAGTAAAGAGAAAAGAGATGACCTTCTGTGTTAGATAGCATTAGTAGGGGTTGGTAACGGCAGCAGCAGTGAAGAGAAGAATATCATTCTGTGTTAGAAGTCGCGACAATGAGCGACACCAGAACAAACCGACGGAGAGTAGTTCAATGATGGCGATGGTGACGATGGAAGTGGTGGGTTGGTAGCAACGGCAACAGTGGGAAGAGGAATGGTGTTGCTGTGTTAGAAGTCGCGGCAGCAGTGAAGAGAAGAATATCGTTCTGTGTTAGAAGTCGCGACAATGAGCGACGCCAGAACAAACCGATGGACAGTAGTTCAATGATGGCGATGGTGACAATGGAAGTGGTGGGTTGGTAGCAGCGGCAACAGTGGAAAGAGGAATGGTGTTGCTGTGTTAGAAGTCGCGACAGTGAGCGATGCCGTAACTGCAGAACTGACCGATGGAGAGCAGTTCAACAACGACGACGGCAGTGATGGCAGTGGTGGGTTGGTAGCGATGGCAGCAGGGAGAGAGGAATGTCGTTTTTGAGTTTTGGAAGAAGGTTGGTAGCGATAGCGGCAGAATGGTGAGGATTTTTCACATTTTAGAGTTTGAATAAAATCAGTTATATTTTATTTATAATCAAACTGAACCATAAAAAATTGGTTTTTAAAGGATTTGTTTTTATAAAGACTATAGTTTCAGTTCAGTTTGTTATTTGAAAATATAAATCAATTTAAATTGGTTTTTCCAATTAAAGTTGGTTTTATTTTTATGAATTGGTTTAAATTGGTGTACTGTTATTATAAACTGGTTAAAAACGAATTTTTTATATGACAAAACAGTTTGATTCAGTTTTTAAATTATTTAAAATAGTTTAGTGCAGTTTTGTTCGGTTTATGAAAAAATTGAACCATAAACACCTCTACATATGAGAGTTGAAATTGACGAAAATGGACCAAGCTATCTTAGGATCATCTTTGGACATTGATGTGAATTAAAAGCTACTGCCTTCCTTGGTCCAACAAAGACAACATTGAGGCTCACTACTGCAACATTGAGCTGAAGCTTCAGTTCCGGTAAAAGAAAAAAATGGGTTCTCTTCAATGTGGATGCAAATCAATTTTCATCAAATGGTTGGTGGAAAAAAGATCACAACTTAGGAGCCAAAAGAAGAATCAAATGGTGCTGATTCAAGTAGTACAACAACATTATATGACGTCCACTAAAAGGAAGAAAAAACAACAAGGACAGCAGACCACCACTCTCTCCGGGCACGATCCTCTGCTGTAGCTGCAATGTTCCTCTGCAACTTTGTGCCTCCACTATCCCTGCGTTTCTGCTCTGATTTTAGGAGGAGAAGACAAGCTATACATGGTCTTTATTGTGCAGAAGTTGTCACCACTTCAAGTCTTGAAAGCAATATCCCTTAATAAAAGGAGTAACCAGACAAGGACTGAAGAGAAGGAGTGAGAACAAAAATTTGAGTTTTTCACAGCTTTCAAGCTACTTTCATCTTCTCCTTCATTCATTGATTATTTTTTTTTTCAGTTTATCTTTCTTTAATTTTTCGTGGTAAAAAGGCATTTAGTGAGGTATTCGAAAAAGCCATATGAGAGAAAAGGCAAAGAAAGTTGAATTTTGAGAAAAAACTATTAAATATGTTAATCTCTTTTGATGCATTTTTTATTTTGTGTCATGATCCTGAGAGGTTTCCCTTGTTAAGTTAGGTGAATACTTAGTGTTAAGTGTCTAGGCATGAGAGCTTAGCTGAAACAAGCTTGTATAGAAGTTTGTGAGTTCTTTGATAGGATTAGGGAGAATCCCTAGGAAAAAACAAGCTTGGTTAGAAGCTTGTGAGTTCCTAAATAGGATTTGGAAGAATCCTAGGAAATTGGTGTTTGTAATCTTTGAAAAAGATAATGAAAATTTTACTATTATTGTGGTGGAGACTGGATGTATGTTTCATTGCACAAGAAAACCAAATCAGGATATATGGTGGTGTAAGCTTCTCTTCTCTGCATTGTTTTATTCTATAAGTTATGAGATAAAATAATTTTTGTCTTCTCCATAATCGCTATCTTAGACATAGTAGTAATAAAGTTTCAATCTGTTTTGGTGTTCAAGTATTAAAACCCTAAAAAGAGACCCTAGATTAAACCACCTTCTTTAGGTCATTAATCACCTTCAGCAAGCAATGCGCCATCGAGTGTAACAGCTAGAATGCCAACTTGTAGAGCGATCACAATCAAGGCAATCAAGATCATAGTCATAAAAGAATAACTCCAGAAAGAGCTCACGCTCAACGACAGGAGGATTATCGGCATCGTTCACGTTCGCCTCGAAGGGATATGAAGGATTCCCCCGATGCAATGAATGATCGTGATCTCCGAAGAGGAGAATAAGAAGAGATTCCTAACCACCCCAGTCTAAAAGGGGATGGACTCTGACGAACTCCACATAGGAGTTTAACTCCTAAAAGGCATAAGGAAGCTCAGGAATATGTTATCATGAGACAAACTCTTTTTGCTCCTCATGTTTTGCAAGTTCGATTGCCAAAACATTTTGATAAGTCGACAAACCTGAAGTATGAGGGGATCTCAGATCCTCTAGAACATGTGGATGACTTTGAGGCAAGAATGATTTTTTAAGGAGTGGGTGATGCAATCTGGTGTAAGGCTTTTCAGGTAACACGACTGGGACTAGCAATGGCTTGGTTCAACACTTTGCCTTCTAGATCCATATCCTCTTTTGTTGATATTAAAACAAAGTTTCTTGCACATTTTACTACCAAAAGAACTCAAGTCAAGCACTCGATTTCGTTGCTTGGTGTTGAGCAAAGAGCGTGAGAAAGCATCCAAGATTTCTTAGATCACTTTAATAAGGCATTACTAAAGGTTAACACATAAACTCCTGAAGTTGTGTGCTTATGCCTTATTGTTGGTTTGCTGGAGGGTGATTTTAGGTTGTACTTTACTTCCAAAGATGTTAAATGAATGGAAGAAATTCATCATATTTCTTTTTAGTATATGCGAGAAGAGAATGCCTCGAAGATGGTCTTGACTAAACGGAAAAACCTAACTCTGTAATCTAATAAGGCCGAAAGCTCAGTGCAATCCTTTACTCCTAAGTCAATGACACCACAAGTTGGGAAATTATCGATGTGTACACCCTTGTTAGCCTCATTAACTGAAATTTATCAACAAGTGTTGCAATGAAAAATACTTCCAAAAGCAAGGCAAATCTGGCTTAGAACTTCTTTGAATAAAACACAAAATTGTGATTATCACAAGTTCTATCATCATATGACTGAGGATTACATAGATTTGAAGCATTCAGTTCAAGACGAAAAGCTTTCTGAATTTGTTAGCACATTAGAATGTCTAGACGACATAACGATGGTGACAATCGGGAAGCTAGGAACTCCCCAAAATACCAAGATCGTTGAGATTGAAGATGATACTACCCAGGTGGTGTTAAATATGGTTGCAGACAAAAATAGATTGGCAAAATCCAGAAACGCAGTGAAGAGAGATGTCAAGGCTTTGAGTTCATAAGTTTTAAAAGTGACTAATATCCCAATTGTATAATTTACAGCAAATGATTTTCAATATACCACATTTGATGATGACGAGTCATTGATAATCACTACTAAGTTGGAAAATGGTATTGTTAAAAGAATACTAATTGACACTAGAGCGGGTTTAAATCTACTTTTTAGAAATGCTTATGATGTGTTAGGATTAAAGATAAGCACTTAACATGACATCTCCTAAGGGTAGTGGATTTAGGAGACCATTTTATTAAGTTTGATGGGGATATATATATATCCTTTTTACTGTGGGAGAAGGTGTTGATGTTTGAGTGGTACAAGCTGAGTTTTCATCCTAAAAGATTCCATAGTTTATAATGTGATCCTTGGAAGGAAGATAATCAATAACTTTTGTGTTTTTATATCAACAAAGTTTTCAGTGATGAGGTTTCTGACTTTCGAAGATTGTGTAGCCACTATCTAAGAAAATTATGTAGCTGCTGTAAAGTGCAACAAGGCAAGTTTGACCTTGAGGGATAAAATTAAGGATTCAACTGGTGTAGTTTTGGTGGACTTAGACTCCCAGGTTCAAGAAAAGCCCAGACTAAAACCAACTGGAACCTAAAGAAGTTCCAGATAAATACACCAATGATTAATAAAGACATACCTCATCCCTGGAAGTTGGAACTTCAAAGTTTCTTGAGAGGTAATGTTGATTTGTTTGCATGAGAACCTTCCGATATGTCTGAAATTGATCCTATATATACTCATGTCCCATCAACTTGCTATTGATCCTATGTTCAAACCGATTGTGAAACGATGTTGAAAAATGTCGCCAGACCCAACTACCAAGATTAAGAAATAAGTACAAGGGTTATTGGATGCTGAATTTATTCGGGAGTTAACTTATTTAACATGGTTATCCAATGTCGTAATGGTGAAAAAATCTAATGAAAAATGACGTATGTGTATTGATTACATTGATTTGAATAAAGCCAGCCCAAAATATTGCTTCCCATTACCCAAAATTGATAAGATAATTGATTCTACCTCGGGTTATCGGATATTAAGTTTTCTAGATACTTATAGTGGTTATAACAAAATTTGCATCCACCTATGAAGATAAAACTGCTTTTATTATCCCAAAAGAGATTTATTGTTATGCTGTAATGTCGTTTGGTTCGAAAAATGCATGGATCACTTATCAAAGACTGATGGCCAAAGTATTTAAGCAACAAATCGAAAAAAACATGGAAGTCTATATTGATGATATGTTGACAAAGAAGATTTTAACTTGATTGTTGATTTGCAAGAAATTTTTCACTACCTCCGGCTTCTCCAGATGAGGTTGAATCCAACAAAATGTGCTTTCGGGGTTAGGGAGGTAAATTCTTAGGTTTTTTGGTAAGTCAAAGGGGTTTTGAAGCTAACCCTAAAAAGTGTTAAGCTATACTCAATATGTTGAGTCCTCAAAACCTCAAAAAGGTACAGAGGCTCATAGGTCGGCCACCTTATCCAGATCTTTGGGAGCTTTTGCTGAAAAAGCAAAGCCGTTTTTAATTTAATGAGGAAAGGAGTCGATTTTGTATGGACAGAAGAATGTGAGACCGCTTTTTAACATTTTAAAAATTTGTTATTGTCTCCTCCTGTTCTAACAAAACAAAAACCCGAAAAACCCTTATATTTATACTTGACTATAATTGAAGAAACGATGATTTCAACCTTAGTTTTGGAAGATGACAGTAAGCATCAACGACTTGTTGATTTTATTAGTAAGGTTATTCAATGACTAAATTAAAATATTCAAAGTTATCCTCAGTGGTACGACGTCGCCAAATCCAGCCTCCCTCAAGTAAGAGAGAATGCCGTCTGGTGGTCGAAGTCTGTGGCTAACTCTCTTGAGTAGAAGTAGGCGACCCAGCTGGTAAAAAATAAAAGAACCCATACCAGGAGTTTATCAACCTATAAAGCTATAAAAACCTCATATTAGATAATTCTAACAACAATTTTTTTTAAATAAATTAACTGAGTTATTATTGTAATCTAACATTAAAAAATTTCTTCCAAGCAACAGACGTTTACATAACAACTCAAACTGAATTATAAAATTACGTTAACAAATAACTAAACATGCATATAATCTACACTTTCAAATTATTTAAATAAAACTGGCTACTTATTGAATGCATAACTGAATGAATAATCGTGTATATAATTAAATTTAAATAAAAATATCTAAATAAAAAATTGTACCGAAATTGGCAAACTTCTATATAATTAAATCTAAATTAAAATATCTAAAATAACAAAAAAATTACTACAACATTCAACTTAATAACTTAATTTAAGTTATAACAATTTCAGTATAAAAATTTAGGAATTTTTATATTAAATAAATACAAACATCTACATATTCAAACGTAGTTAAGTTTACCAATATATCTTAATTATCTTTTTTTCTTTTTTTATAACTAAAGTCGTTAAAAACAAACCGAAATAAAGTTTTACCTACCAAATCCATGTGAAAGTATGCCTAATATCCCACTGGATCGTTCAAACAACTCAGAACAATATATTCCTATGCCTAACATCTGCTGCACACTACTTCTATGAAGGTACTCATACTACCGCAACATATTTTATGTTTAACATAAACATTAAACGGAGAACAAGACCAATCTTAAAGTTGTCTGCTCCAACAACGTGCCACGTGGCGTTCAACCTATTAATGTCCACATCGTATTAATCGACGTGCACCATAATTTTCAAGTAACTCGTAGATTTGATTAGAGAAGAGTAAAGTGGGAGAAAAGTGAAGGAAATGAAAGGTTTCAAGCTTTTACATGCGCTGTAAATGAAACTCTTATATATAGGCGTTCTTATTCTTATTTCGTTTACAGTGTAAACGAAATAATTATCCACGTATTTCGTTTATACTATAAATAAAATAAACTTGTTACAGAATACGTGTGTAAACGTCATATGACCGTTATATTTTTAGTCTTTGAAATAAGTCATACAATGTAATTTCATAAAAAAGCTGTAAAATATTTATTTTCATAAATAAAATATTTATTTAATTTATTTAAAAACAAAATCCATAAAAAGGTTGTGGATAGAAGCAAAAAGAAAACATAATTGTTCTTTGAGTCTCCAGAAGGAAAGTTTTATTACTTTATTAGTTAATCATTGTGGTCAGGAAAAAAACTATGATGCTACATAATTAAATTTAATTAATTTAATTTAATAATTTATTGATATAATAAAAATTAATTGAAGAAGAAAGAAGAGATGCATAAAAGAGGAAAATTTTGATTGAATTTGATTAAAAAATAATTTATTTATTTAGTATTTCTCAAAAAAAAACACAATCTTTTTATTATATACTACGATATTAATAGATAATAAAATAATAAATATGAAATTAATTCATTATAGTCAAATGTGTTTATTAATTTACTTTTTGTTTGTTAAATATGTGTAAAAGAAAAATAAATTAGTTAGTGGTATAATCAATTTGGATTCTTCATAATTTTGTCAAATTTATTAATAGGTTATTGTATTTTAAAAGTTTGTAATTAAGTTTTTCATATTTTATAAAAGTTTGTGATAAGATGTTTGCCATTACAGAAATGTGTAAAGAAAACGAAATATTTTTATAGGTATATTCTTATAAAGGCTTAATTGAAAGAAATTGTAAATAATAATAACTTGATTACAATAAAAGTAAATTTTTCATTTATTTTTTTCATAATATTAAATGAATTAATAACATACTAAAAGATAATATATTTAATGTAATATTTTTAATGGATACATTATTTTTATTCAGTTTACTAATATATTTAAGAAAAATAATCAAGAGTCTTAAACCATTTTTCTAATTATTAAATAAATACAAATCTCTACGTATTCAAACGTAATTAAATTTACTAATATATTTTAATTATTTTTTTATAACTAAAGTCCTTAAAAACAAATCGAAATAAAGTTTTACTTACCAAATTCATGTAAAAGTATGTCTAATATTTCATCGGATCATTCAAATCACTCAGAAAAATATATTCCTATGCCTAATATCTATTGCATCCTATTTCTATGAAGGTATTCATACTACGACAACATATTTTATGTTTAACATAAGCATTAAACGAAGAATAAGATCAACCTCAAAGTCGTATGTCTTGACAACGTGCCACATGACGTTCAGTCTATTAATGTTCACATAGTATTGATTAGCGCATGTCGTAATCTTCAAGTAACTCGTAAATTTAGTTAGAGAAGAGTAAAGCGAGAGAAAAGTGAAAGAAATAAAGGGTTTTAGGCTTTCACATTCGCTATAAACAAAACTCTTATATATAGACGTTCTTATTCTTATTTTGTGTACAGTGTAAACGAAATAACTATTCACGTATTTCGTTTATACTGTAAACGAAATAAACTTGTTACACAACACGTATGTAAATATCATACAGCTGTTACATTTTTAATCTTATTTCATTTACAGTATAAATAAAATACATGAATAATTATTTGTTTATACTGTAAACAAAATAAATCATATGATATAATTTTGTAAAAAAATTGTAAAATATTTATTTTCATAAATAAAATATTTATTTAATTTATTTAAATACAAAATCCATAAAAAGGTGTGGATAGAAGCAAAAAGAAAACATAATTGTTCTTTGAGTCCCCAGAAGGAAAAGTATTATTACTTTATTAGTTAATCATTGTGGTCACGAAAAACACTATGATGCTACATAATTAAATTATTTTGGTAACTAAATTTAATTAAATTAATTTAATAATTTATTGATATAATAAAAATTAATTACAATCTTTTTATTATATACTACGATATTAATAGATGATAAAATAATAAATATGAAATTAATTCATTATAGTCAAATGTGTTTATTAATTTACTTTTTGTCTGTTAGATATGTGTAAAAGAAAAAGAAATTAGTTAGTGGTATAATCAATTTGGATTCTTCGTAATTTTGTCTAATTTATTAATAGGTTATTGTATTTTAAAAGTTTGTAATTAAATTTTTCATATTTTATAAAAGTTTGTGATAAGATGTTTGCCATTACAAAAATGTGTAAAGAAAACGAAATATTTTTATAGGTATATTCTTATAAAGGCTTAATTGAAAGAAATTGTAAATAATAAGAACTTGATTACAAATAAAAGTAAATTAGAATTGCACATAAAAATAAAAAGAAAAGTATAGGGTACCAACATATTATCTGCCAACTTATTGTTAACAATGATTAATTATTATATTTTAAACACATATATAAAGAGACACATTCAAAAAATATATTTATAAAGATACTTTTATTAAACACAGCTATAAAAAAGACATTTTTATTAGACACATCCAAAAAGACACTTCCATTAAACACACTTATAAATAAGAGTTGGCAGATGTTGGCAGAAATGTTATTGGCAACGTAGCGGGATTGAAAATAAAATATTTTCATTTATTTTTTTCATGATATTGAATGAATTAATAACATACTAAAAGATAATATTTTTAATGTAATATTTTTTATCGGATACATTATTTTTCTTCAGTTTACTAATATATTTAAGAAAAATAATCAAGAGTCTTAAACCATCTTTCTAATTATTTAAAAAAAATTGTTTTTTTCATCATTTGTATGTTTTCAAAAAAAGTATATATGTAGTTTGAAAAATGAATTACAATTCTTAATGATTACTCTATAATTAAATTCATATAATATAATTATAAAATATTTATTTCTTAATTTTTTATCTGAAAATACATAATTGTCTTCTATTATATTTTCATAATAATAAAGGACAAATAGACTTCACCCAATTTAAAAGAAATATGAAACATTGATGTATAATTTAATTTGTGATTCAGTCTTTATCACTTAATTTTTTTTAATTTAGTTCGTATAAGTATATACTTAGGAAATTTATAAAAATTCAATTAGAAATTTAGTAAAATTATGAATACAGATAATTAGACCTTAGTTAAAATAGTAAATACGTTACACTTCAATCATAAGAATTAGACCTTAGTTAATTTAGCAATAGATTTTTAATATGTATAATATTTTTAATTAAAAAGAGAAAAATGAAAAACACAAGGGAGAGTCAGAAAAAGCTAGGCAGAAGTAGAAAGACAGAATAAGTTGATTTTAGGTTGTCTACAACTGGATGTTTAACTTTTATCAAATTTATTTTTTATGATAAATTTTAAACATTTAATAATTATTTATTTTTTATTTTTAAAATTAAATATTAATTTTTAATAAGTTAGACAACTTTTAAGCACTAAAAGAATAAGCTATAGAATATAATGGTTCTTTGAGTTTGAGGAGGGCAACATATTATACACGATTCTGGTGAGAAGATACCATGTCCAGGTCTGATTTCTTATAATATAGTACAGACGATAGCATATATAATTAGCTAAACTAGATTGCATAAGTGTCTATCTCCAATTTTGGTGCCTGCTCTGGCTGACGACAATATACCAAATTGATTTTCGTTTCGTCATGGAGGGACCAAAACCAGTTTCTGCTGCACAAGGAAGCGCATCAAGGAATCCAGGTTACTTTAATTTATTAATTATTAGTTATCATGTATAAAAATATATAAAAATACATATAGAATCTTAGTATATACACATTTCTTTATGTCCGCCTATATATGAAATAGAATTGATACAACTTATGTACTACAAATAAAAAATATATATTTTAAAATTTTGAATCAAACATACAGATGAAACAGAAGCAAATACGAGAAAATTACTGGAGGCAGCGCGAAGGGGAGACTTAGAGGAGACCTTAAAGTTGGCGGCGGCGGAGAGAGGAGCAATCAGGGCAGAGGTGATGACGTACTGGCGGGGAAGAGCACTTCATATTGCACTTACGTTTGGGCATTTGCACATTGTTGACAAGTTAGTGCAACTCATGTCACCGAATGATCTTGAGCTGGCAACTGATTCAAACACAGTGTTGTGTTCTGCTGTTTTAAATAAGGATGAGAATTTTAACATTTCAGCTGCAAAATGCATCGTCGCAAAACATGATAGGTTGCTCACTCTTCCAACCCCATATTATTGGATTCCGGTGACATGGGCTGTTGAATTGGGCCACAATGAACTGGCTCGCTATTTGTATTCTGTCACTCCATTTCATGTGTTGCGCCCTGAAAATGGCAAATATGGCGCTGATCTTCTCGTCAGGTGCTACTATTCCAAGATGTTTGGTAAAAATATCCTACCTTCGGTTTCAATTCAATAATATTATTTTATATAAAGTAGCAAATTTTAGTTGGTTCTTTACTAAATTAAACTACACTCTCTAGAATTTGTCTTATATATTTCATCAACATGAGTGTTTTTAAATTGTAATTATATGGCGGAAATTAATTAGATGTGGCTGTGGACTTGTTGAGGCGTTGTCCAAGATTAGCAATGCGTAATCAGGGTCAGGGAGCTGGGGATAACTTATTGTTGACGTTAGCAAAAGCACCTTCCTCGTCACTAGATCAAATCCGGTTCCCATCTTGGAAAAGATGGTTCTATGAAAGTAAGTTAAAGTTTTATTTTTTGTTTTTATTTTTCTCTCTTCCAAGTACTATTAAAATAAAGAAAGTAGCTTATATTATACGTATGACTAAATTCACATTTACACTTGCTTATACAACAACAAAGGGATCCACGTGCACCTAGCCCATGAATTTAATCTAGATGAAGTTGTTAATCCCGTTGCGGAAGTTAATGACAGCATCAGAGATAATTATGCAAGGAGTGCTGGTAGTGGTGAGTTCATGTGTACATTTCAAATATCCTTCTATCTTGATCATGTAACCCAACTTTATTCATTGAAATTAAGCTTAATTATTGTTGGAATATTAGTTACTTTTTATTGTAAAAATATTTTTTAACTTTTATTTTTTAGAGATTTAGAATATAACATTTTTTTTGAAACAAAAAACTCAACATAATAAGGTGGAGCAGCTAGAAAGTACAAAGTTATTAGGTAATAAAATACAAAATTAAATTGTAGTCATTTTCGGTATTGTCATCAACAACTAGAAAAATCAAAACCAGCCCATTCTTTGTAGCTCTTAATCGACCTATTAATGACATCCGCAATGCCTGCTTTTCTATTCCTAAATATCATGTCATTCCTTTCCAGCCAAGTATTTCATATGATAGCACAAAAACCAATCAACCACCTATTGCGTTCATCCTTCCTAGCAGGAGTCCCTATCCAACTCTCGAAATGTTGTTTAATTGTTCCTGAAATAAACCATCGTTCCTTATAGGCGAACAACCAAGCACACCACACCTGTCAAGTAAATTCACAACCCAGAAATAAATGGTAATCATTCTCAAAATCCTTTTTACAAAACACATAATCAGTATCATTTTGACCAACAATGCCAAACCTGCTTAATCTATTCTTAGTATTGACCCTTCCAACTAACACAAATCAGGTGAACAACTCCACTCTTAGTGGAATCAACCCCCTCCAAATGGAACACGTGAAGCGATAACTGGAGATGTCCTCCGGGAATATTTCATCCTGCAAAACCTGCACAAAGGAGTTAGTAGAATAAATGTCTGATCTATCAAATGTTCACATTATTCTGTCCTCCCTCTCGAATGCTAAATTGACAGATTGTAGCACCCCATAAATCTAATTCACTAATTCCAACTCTCATTGGAACAGTTAACTTTTCCATTGAAAATTTCATATTCACTCTAACCCGTCCTAGAACCCATAATTTCTAATTACAGATTCGATTTGGTTTGAAATCGAGAAAAGTCATGGAAAGATGTCTTTCAGCACACCACAGGCCAGCCAATTATCCTTCCAAAATTGAATTCTTCTCCCATTCCTTATCTCCAAAGACAACCCTCTGACCATCTTATCCCTTGATCTTTTATTTATAGCTGACAAATATCCCTCCATAAATCTCCTTTTTTTAAGTACAGGCTGAGCAGAGAGTAGAATATTTGGGTTCATATCATTGCAAAAGTACACAATTTTTTTCCATAATAGACAATCTTTCTTCGAAAGCTGCCACCACCACTTAAATAATAATGCTACATTTCGAACAACTGTATCACCCACTCCCAATCCTCCTAGTTGTTTGGAGCTTACATAATTTTTCACTTCACCAAAGGTACTCTGCGCTTGCCATCCTCTCCATTCCACAAGAACCTCCTCTGCAAGGAGACCAACTTCTCTACTACTGCTATGGATATCTTATATAAGCTGCGGTAGTAAACTGGTAGGCTATGCAGCACATATTTGATAAGGATTAGTTTACCAGTTTTATTGATCGTTTTAGCTTTTCACAACCTGAGCTTCTCTTTTACTTTGTCAATTATTGTCTTTCAAGTCTTGACCAATCTAGGATTCGCTCTCAAAAAAATACCCAAATATTTGACTGGTAGCGAAGCTTCTTTGCACCCCAGCACTCTACACATTCTTTGTACCCACTCCTACTCACAATTAATCGAAATCAAACTAAATTTATCAAAATTAATACTCAAGTCGGACATCATCTCAAAACATCGTAGAAGCTACTTGTGGTTCCTGATAGTCTCCTCTTCCTGTGGGCAAAATTAAACAGTATGGTGTCGTCCGCAAATTGCAGGTGGAATAACTCAATATTGTTCTTACCAACTAACAGAAGAGTAATCCTTCCATTTTTTACTGTCTCTCTCCTACCATCATATAAAGGACATCAACAACAAGAACAAATAGGATTGGAGAAAGAGGATCACCTTACCTTAAGCCCCGTTCCATCTTAAAAGATTTAGAAGGCGACCCATTTATCATAACCGACATCGACGCCGTGCAAACACATTCTTTAATTCACCCTCTCCATCTTTGTCCAAACCCCATCTTCTGAAGTACAATATCCACAAAAGTCCACTTCACTCTATCATAAGTTTTTTTGGAAATTCAATTTGATTATCGCCGACCTCTTCTTACTCATCTTCAACCACTGCACTGTCTCACACACAATTAAAGTCCCATCATGTATCTTCTTATCATTCACAAAAATACTTTGAGTCTCTCCTACTAATCCTGGCATTACCCTCCGCATTCTCCGAACTAACACCTTTAATATGACCTTATACACACATCCTATTATACTAATTGGCCGAAGATCTTTGATCTCTCTAGCTCCAATAAACTTCAGAGCCAACACCACCCAAGTAACCTTAGAATATCGTGGTAGCACTTTTGACTAAAAAAAAATCCATGATAGTCTTAGTGAAGTTAGACCTAATTTCTTTCCAACACTTCTTAACAAAGTTCAAATTGTAGCTATTACACCCAGGTGTCTTAAACAATTCACAATTCTACATTGCATTTTTTATTTCTTCAACTGAAGATATCCTCTCTAACTCTGCAGACTCCTCTTCTGTATCTTATTTAAAATTTAATATTATAATTTAGTATATAAAATTTAAAAAATAATACTAAGGAGCTAATTTTTTTTAGTGAACATCAGTCAATTTCTTACAATTAGTTTATGTATTATATTTCATAAATAGTAACTCGAGATTAATTATAAAATTTATCATTTTGATATTTAATTTTAGTTTAATTTAAATTTTATATAAATTAACAAAATTTAATTGAATTTTTATTGAAATAAAGGTTTTTTCATTATAATAAAATAAAAAATTATTATTTTTTCAAACACAATTTTTGAATTTTAATTTTTTAAATACGATTTTTTTTTTGTCGTTTGAGCAAGTTACTAGTACTCCTGGCAAACTCTATAAAAATGAGCAAGTTCGCCTTACCCGGCGAACTCCACTAAGATGTATCAGATTGAGTTTAGAAAGTTAACAATGGTAACTATTATTATCATCTACAGAGTACACAAGAGTATAAGAGTATACAGAAATAAGTCGTATTTTATTTTTGGGAAATAATTTTTTTAATTTATAATTAATTTTTTTGTTAAATATGACTTAGGTGTACATGTGTATTTTTGGAGACTATGATAATGGTTGTCATGGTTAAATATGGCTTGTTTTTCTTAATTTATAATAAAAAAAATCTTTGAAGAAGCCATGCTTATTGTCTGTATATTTCTGTGTACTCCTGTATACTGTTTGGAGATCTATATTCTATTTTGAAAACGATAATATGGATTAAAAACGTGAATTTTGATATATTTGAGTGGAGTTCGTCTGGATAAGACGACTATTATTTTTACAAAGTTCACCCGGTGCGAAGAACTTGTTAGTTTGTATAGAATTCGCTAGGGGTGCGACCAACTTGTCCCAATGCCAAGAAAAAAAACTTATTTGAGGAATTAAAGTTCAAAAATCGTATTTGAAGAAAAAATAATTTTTTTATTTTATTTTAGTAAAAAATTCCTGAAATAAATGGTCTCTAAAACTTGTCTTATTTTATTATTTTGTTAACATAAATATTTTAAATTGTAATTATACGACAGTTATATATTGCAATACGAGGACTGTTTTCATGGTAACTTAGTATCACATTACAATTGCATCTCGATCCCTTTTGGTAATGGCTGTAATTTAACACAATTTTTAGATGTGGCTAATTAAATGATGCGTGCATATTAATTAGATGTGGCTGTGGACTTGGCGAGGGATTGTCCAAAATTAGCAATGCGTGATCAGGGAGCTGGGGATAAAAGCCAATTCCCATCTTGGAAAAGATGGTTGTATGAAAGTAGGTCAAAGTTTTATTTTAATTTTATTTTATTTTTTATTTTTTTCCCTCAGTTAATTTTCTAAAAATATTATAAATCTTAAATTATAAATTTTAAAATAAAATTGACTAATATTAACTAATTAAAAATTACCTTTTTATACTTTTTCTTTTCAGTTTCAAATCCTTTTTTCGGTCCATTGCTACAACGAAGAATTTGTGATTACGCCGATTTTTAGTTTTATAGACATTCGTTAAAGAACCAAAAGTTGAATTCTTTGTATAGGAAAAAAAATTTTAACTTCTAATAGTAGTTATTACATCAGATTCCTTGAACAATTCCTAATTTTTGTTTCTTAATATATTTTCTTGTTAGAGTAATTGTTAATTAGCAAATATATATGTCATGGAACTCAGCTTGTACGTTTGCTCGAATTTTGGCATTTTCATTTGTATCATTTTTTCCCTAATTATTTTTTTACGATGATGTGTATGTAGGGTTACTGCTCGGATTGGTTGGGAATATTGACAATTTATTAGGTACCATAAGAAATCCTTTTTAAGATTCTTTTAATAATATGAAATTTCACATGAAAATATTTAAATTTTTGATACGCATACAACAGGAATTAAGAAAATACGCGAAGCAAAGTTAGGTCACCAACAATATCTTGCACTCTTACGTGCTACATGTAGAGGAGTGACTCCTTTAAATGATAAAGAAATACAAGAAAGTGGAATAAGGAATGCGATATTTGAGGCAGCAAAACGAGGGAATGCTGTATTCATTGTGGAAGCATTAAAGGTGCACTTTACACTTTATGCGATCCATGATGAAAAAAGGAGGCGCATATTTTCCCTCGCTGTGGAGTATCGTCAAGCAAACGTTTACAATCTTATTCATGGCCTTAGTGCGAAACCTTTTCTTTCAACCTCCATAGATTACTTTGGAAATTCCATGCTACACACAACTTAGTCCAATTCCTGGGGCCCTTTTACAGATGCAAAGAGAATTGCAGTGGTTTAAGGAAGTGGAGAGTATCACGACGCCTATGATAAGGGAACGTTTAAACGATGACAATTTGACACCCAGAGCACTGTTCACAGAACAACATACCAATTTGGTGAAAGAAGGTGAGAAATGGACCAAAGAAACAGCTAGTTCTTGCGGTGTTGTAGCAGCTCTTGTAGCTACCATCACTTTTGCTGCTGCTTTCACTGTTCCCGGTGGCAATGACCAAAGCAAGGGATATCCAATTTTCTTGCATAAAAAGTTATTTCTATTGTTTATAATATCAGATGCAGTGTCACTCTTCTCTTCCACAACTTCACTGCTTATGTTTCTGGGTCTCCTCACTTCTCGCTATGCAGAGGATGATTTTCTCAAGTCACTGCCCACAAAGCTCATCATAGGCCTTTCCACCATGTTCATCTCTCTTGCAACCATGATGGCTGCGTTTTGTGCTTCTCTTTTCCTTATGCTCCAAAACCGATCATGGATCGTCATTCCTGTGACTCTGCTTGCCTCTGTTCCGGTTACTTTATATATTTGGTTGCAATTTCCATTGCTTGTTCTGATCTTTAAGTCAACCTATGCACCAGACATCTTTGATAGAAATATTAAGCCTTGGCTTTGAGACTAAAACTAAAAGCTAGTTAAGTAGATAGTGTGGTGTTGAACTTTGATGAATTCTTATTGTGTTTGAACATTTGGTTTATAGTTTTCTCTTCTTCTTTGTATTGCAATATAATGTACCATATCTTTTTTATAAAATTATCGGAGAAAAATAAAGGTAACCATTTCTCTTGCTCTACTATGTTGCGTGGACGGTTATGAACGGTAATAATTGGTTAGTTTGTTAGTCTCCTAGTGATTTCTTAATTGCTCTTACTTTATGAAAATTATTTGTCCAAGTTTCATAGTATAATTGATCTCCTGTCTTTTTCTTTTTTATCATATTCTAAGCGCACAATTGTTCACTGTTAAGTGGCGTGATGAATATTAGGTAAAATATTTTTGATTCAAAGAAGTTAAAGAAAAATACTATTTGCAGGTAAAACATCAATCACTAAATTTCTAAAACCGGTTAATAATTTATTTTTTAAATTCAATTTGATTTGATCTGGTCGGTTTATATAATCTGAACTGGATTAGGCATTTTTTTTTTAATTTTTAATACGACGTCGTTCATTAGCCTTATGTCCTATCTCCTTTCTCTCATCAATGTCTCAATGAAACTCGAGCTCTCTCATCTCTCTTTGTGATTCACTGGTTCTCGCGTTCAGTTGCGCTCGTGCGTCTCTCCTGCGCTCGTCGTCGCCGGACGGCAGACGAAGATCTTGAGACTAGTCATTGTCGTCGTTTCCCGTATTGTTACTATCTCGAACTCAGTTGCATGCCTTCCTTGTGCTCGTTGTAGCCGACGGCAGAAGAAGCAAGTCTGGGAAGGAGCACGGTTTTGTTCCTCATAGAGAGATTCTATTACCCTTCATTAGGTAAACTCAAAAGTTAAAATTTCATCACTGGATTCGAGTGATGGCTAAGTAAAGTTACATTCTTATTTAGTATGTAGTTTACTTATTTGTTAAAAATTCTGGAACTGAAGTTATGCATATTAATTAAAGGCCATATGATATGATATGTTATGTGACACTAATTAATTGAAGAAATTGTGCGTAGGACAAGTTTTGTTAGATAGGAATGATGTTAAGAGTTTGATGTTAAAATGATTGAGACAGCAAATATGACTAGTGAGCTAAGAACCGGCTTTGTTTGTGACAACAATGAGAAAAAACATACTCTTAAGAGGAAGCTTTAAGAGTAGCCAATGCTCGTTCTTTCATTATCAAACTTTCAGAAGGTTGTGAAACACAGGTTAGCCAATGCTTCATCCATTTTTGAAGTGTCTGTTTAGGTAAAAGAAGATTTTTGCATTTGTCTCAAAGAAACAATAACAAGTAAATGCATATTTGTGGTTGTGGTGGTTGTGCCATGTGAAAAGAATCACATTATTTGATTTAAGATCTAACACTAGCATACAAACATGGGTTGTTACCATCATTGCTAGTCCAATTCTAGAAGTTTTAAGTAAAATATATGGCTAAAAGAAATGAAAATGAAATTAATAACAGAAATAATGATTTATCTCAAAATAATGAACCCGGAAATTCTTCTCCTAGATGAGGCGACAAGTGCGTTAGACTCCAAGTCAGAAAAGCTAGTGCAAGAAGCACTTGATAGGTTTATGATTGGTAGAACAACACTTGTGATTGCACATCGCCTTTCCACGATTCTCGGAAAGCTGACCTTGTTGCAATACTTCAGCAAGGACGTGTATCGGAACTCATGATGAGCTTTTTGCCAAAGGCGAAAATAGAGTCTATGCCAAGCTTATCATGATGCAAGAGGCTGCCCATGAAACTGCCATGAGTAATGCTAGAAAGAGTAGTGCAAGGTAGCTTATATCATTGTTGAACATTGATATCACTGGAAAAATTCATTTTGTACTTCATATTAATTGTTCATGAAAGTATATATATTCACTGAAACTGTTTGAGCTTAGATAATTTTGAATTGTAAAGCTCAAACTTGTGAACTCATTTGCAGGCCTTCGAGTGCAAGAAACTCTGTAAGTTTATTGCTCGAAACTCTTCTTACGGGAGGTCACCATACTCAAGAAGTAGGCTATCTGACTTCTCCACATCGAATTGTAGCCTTTCAATTGATGCATCACATCCAAATTGCAAGCTCGAAAAGCTTGCTTTCAAAGAGCAAGCCAATTCTTTTTGTGTTTTTCACATTTTTGTTGTAGTTTGTATGCTAAATTTGTTGAGTAGGATGTGATTTATTAAATAATGGTTAATATTAATAAAAATGTTTTTTTTTTATTTTTTTTTTAATTTCCTTCAATGTGTTGAGGCTTTGTTAGCCACACAGGTAAGGAAGAAAAAGAGAATAAGGAAATTAGGTATCAACTATACCACAAACGACTAAATTATGCTTAGTCAAATATTTAATAGAAAAAAGAGTAAATTATAATTTTTATCTACTAAAGTTAAAAAAGTTGACACATTTATTTATAAAAGAAGAAAATTACCATTTGTATTTATGAAATATGAGTTATGCACAAAAAAATTATAACGCTAAAAAATCACCTAAAAATCTCAAATTACTCTTATCATCATCCGCAACATCATTACATATCTCTTTCTCTCTCTGAAATATGCGTGTTGTTACAATAGAAGCACCAACAACAGTAGCATAACACATCAAATAGAGAAGAACCAGAAACCAATTGAGCCAGCACAACCACATCATCACAGAAGAAATAGATCCAAAACCACAAATTCAATCCACAAGATGCAAGTCCACCATTTCATCTATTCTTCTTTTCACATTCTCTAACAACAACAACAGCGCCAGCAACAATGAAGAAGGGTATCAGAAAATGAGAGAAGAGATGAAGGTTCTGAAGGGTATCATTGTAGAACTAGGTGTTGAAGTCATCAGTGATAGTCCTCAGCAAACTTCCCGTCCTCTGGTTCTCTGACGACAACAACCACCAGTGGATGAAATTCTCTTCCAATCTTCTTGCGAAGTCACGGAATCTAGTCCTCGTCGGAGACCCCATCCTCGCACTCTACAACGTCGGCTCGTTGTGGCTGATGGAGGTCGCGCGACGGTGCTAATAATTGGTGAATTGAAGTCGTTGTGGCTGATGAAGGTCACACGACAGTGCTGACCATGTCCTTTTTATTGATTATTGTTTTCAAAGTAATTCCTTTATATAGATTGAATTTTACAAATTGCAAGATGAGTATATACTCAGTGATTAGTTGTTGATCCATTTGCTTCACCAATTAAGTAGTGAATTCTTTTCACAGAGTGGATCGAATGTTACCTTTTTCTCTGGTTCAAATTAAAATAATTCCATATAAGAGCACTTAAAAGGCATTACATTAAAACAAAAAGCATGTATAAGTTTTTATATTTCCAACCACATTTTCAATCTTTGCACACAACTCAAGCATTTTTATTTTAGAAAAATTTCTATGATAGTGAAACAACACTTAAAAATCATCTTTATTTTCTATTACAAAAGAATTATACTTCACAAAATTCTTATAAATAGTAATAAGAATTTTTTAAATAACTTTTTCACTCGCTTTATTTCACAAATTTCAAACTTCTGTAATATAATATTTTATAATTTTGTAAAATCAATAGATGGATGAACGAAAACATTAAGTGGATTTTCGCTACTGAATTCTTTTTTTTTCTAATTTTTTCTTAATTTTTTTCTTATAATAAACTAGTACTAAGAAATTTTATCAGACATGTTGATATCATAAGCATATCATACACAATAATGTGGTTTCACTTATTTACATAGAGGTGGTGTTCCTAATTGGTTTAATAGAAACCAAATTATACATATATATGATATTCCTAGTAAATCGTTTTAGAAATTGAATTACAAGCAACTCCCCTCACCCTACTAAATCGTTTTTAAGAACAACGATTTACATGGTAACGTATTCGTATGGTAAATCAGTTTAAAACGATTTATTATACTATGATATTAAATCGGTTTATATTCTCTCTTTTTATAAGGACAATTCTAAAATAAAAGTCGAAACATAATTGGATAATATTTGTGAAATAATTTAATATGACAATTTATCCTTATTTTTATGAGAAAGAAGATTGTATTTTACTATTTTTTATAAATAGAGTAAATTAAATACCATTTAGAAATTAAAAAATATTATTTTCTCATATATTAAAAGGTTTCATATATATCATTTTATAATAGGGAAAAGCTCTGCATACAAGCCATTAGGGCTTGTATGCCTTACAAGTTCATTAAACAATAAAATCAAAATACGCGCTGCTCCACGTACGTTGATTACACGCGCTATATAACATTCCGCGTATATCTAATTACCAAATTTAAAATATTTGTTTCCTTCTTTGTTTTCGATATTTTGAGATTTGGTTGTTCTTCTTCTCGCGCGTCTTCTCTCCTTCTTCTCCATTGTTCTTTTCCTCTCCTTTTCTCACTGGTATGTTCTTCGTTTACGTTACCTTTTTCTCTCTCTGCAACTCGAGCTTCGTTTTCTATTTTGATTTGTTGTTTTCTGAAATCAAAGTTTGAACTCGTTTTGAAGATAATGGATCATTCAACCTCAGATTGTCAGCTGAATCCAGGCGAAGTGAATTATGAATTTGAATCTAACGAAGTTCCTGAGGTTTGATTTACATAGGATTAGTATGAATTTTCTTTCAGTAATTTGTATAGCATTGTGTAGTTGAAAAATTGTTGAACATTGACTGTAAAAGTAACACGTTAACATGAATTTGTCGATTCAATGTATTAGTTGTGATTAATTACCTGGAATTTATAGCAGACGCTCGGGTGTAGATCAATTCTTCTTTGGGTGTATTTTAGCTAGAAGTGTGGGTGTATCTACACTTTACTGGTTTTTTGTTATTTTTATTTGAGTTGTTGTTGTTCAGGTGTATTATATCAGACATGATTGGGTGTGTTTTTAGTTTTTGACATGGTGTATTCTGCAGCCTGTGTATTTACAGTTTATGCCTTTAAAGGTTATTCTGTAGTTGAGTTGTTGCGGTTCGGGTGTATCATATTAGACATGATTGGGTGTATTTGAATCATATCTATGGGTGTATTCACAGTTCTGACACGGTGTATTGTGCAGCCTCTCTCGGTTGTTGATGACGAGCTTGTTCCAAAGGTCGGAATGACCTTTACCATCCTTGAAGATGCTGAAAAATTTTACAGGAACTACGCCAAGGCTGCAGGTTTCTCTACAAGAGTTCGGTGCACAAATAGGAAGGGAAACGAGATTAAGAATCAACTGATTACATGTAGCAGAGAGGGAAAATGGAAATCTAAAATATCTCCGACCGAGAAGACCAATCCGACAGCCGGTTTAAACTGTCCTGCAAGAATTTATATACACACGTTGAAGGATGTCGGTGCTTGGATCATTTCAAAGGTTGTGCTGGATCATTCACACCCCTGCTGTCCAAGCAAAGCAGAGATGCTCAAACAGCACAGGGAACTAAGCATGTCCATTCGTCGTACGATAGAGAATAACGAGGAGGCCGGTATCAGACTAAGCAAAATATCAGACCAAGCAAAACCTACCAATCATTTGTTGCGGCTGCCGGGGGTCACCGCGAGTTAAATTTCATCGAAAAGGACGTGAGAAATTACATTACCAGGGAAGTGCGGAATGTTTCCGAACAAGAAGATGCAAAGGAGTTCGGGAAATATTTCTTAAGAATGAAAGAGAAGAATCCGAATTTCTTTTTTGAGCTCGAACTCGAGGAGGATCAATCGATTAAGGTGGCTTTTTGGGCCGATGCAAGAAGCAGAGCCGCCTTTGAGTATTTCGGAGACGTCATTTCATTCGACACCACCTACAATACAAACAGGTAACAAACTGTCCCTGTTTATGATGCTAAATTAATTTATTTTTACGAATCCGTGGCAGAGGTGTATATTGGCTATTTCATTGGGTGTATTCGAAGCATTTGTTGGGGTGTACCTAATGATTTTGCATTCTGGACCATGGTAATTTGTTTCAGGTATAATTTGGTCTGTGGTTCTTTTGTCGGGGTGAATCACCACGGTCAGTCAACACTTCTCGGATGCTCTTTGATGAAGAACGAAGAAATTGAATCATTCAAATGGTTATTTCAATGCTGGCTTCGTTGCATGGGAGGAAACGCTCCGAAAGGGTTTCTCACCGATCAGTGCGCATCAATGAAAAGGGCTTTAGAGGCCTGTATGCCAACAACAGTTCACCGCTGGTGTATTTGGCACATCATGAAGAAGATTCCAAGCAAATTAAACGAGTACAAGGGACATGCCGATATCGAACAAGAAATGAGCCATGTTGTTTAGAACTCTCATAGCAAAGACTCATTCGATAGGAATTGGAATGATTTTCTGCTGAATTTTGGTCTTGCGGACAACAAGTGGCTTTCAGGTAATGTGTTTTTAAAATCTGCAGCAGAGGTGTAAATTGTATGTTCTCTTGGGTGTATTTTACAGTCTGTGTTTGGGTGTATTATGCAGATCTGTATGAAGACCGTCACATATGGGTTCCTATCTATCTGGATCACCATTTCTTTGCTCATGGAATATGTGAAGCACTATGGGTAGAGAAAATCCTACAAGAACTAAAAGTTTCCATTTCTCCAATTGAGGGTAGGATTGCTCTTCCAATAATTCTGCCACGAACTTCATCTAGCTCCACGTTGAGGCCTGCAAGAAACTGGAATATCCTCCCTTCTTCCACTGTTTGTTGGTGGTGTTTGGCATCAGCGGCTTGTTACGGAAGATCGGGGCGGCGCCATCGTACACAGCGCACGCGGAGATCCCGCGGTTCCAGAAACCGTTGGGGCCTTCACCGGAGCCCTCGAAGGGGAGGCGCTTAGCGACGGCGCCGGTGGCCACGATGACGGAATCGGCCACGAAGGTTTTGGAATCAGTGAAAACGGTAAAAGGACGCTTCGAGAAATCTACCTTCGTGACGGTCTCCGTGAAGATCTCGGTGCCGAATCGCTCCGACTGCTTGCGGCAGCGTTCCATGAGCTCACCGCCGAGGATGCCGTCAGGGAAGCCGGGGAAGTTCTCGACGTCGGTTGTCGTGGTGAGCTGGCCTCTGGGGGCGATGTCGTTGGCCATCCATCCTTCGAAGAGGATTGGTTTGAGCTCGGCGCGAGCGGCGTAGACGGCGGCAGTGTGGGCGGCAGGACCGCTTCCTATGATGCAGAGCTTGGTTTTGAGGGTGCTCATGGTGGAGGCAGAGTATGCTGCGGCGTTGGCAGTGGTGGTGGAGGCTTGGCGAAGAACGGTGACGTGATTGTGGCAGGGATGAGAAGCACACAAAGGAGCGAGAGCATGCATTCATTTTTTAACAAGTACATCACCCGGAACAGCTCGCTTATTCAGTTCATCAAACAATACGATAATTGCCTCGGAAGCAGGGAGCAAGCAGAGAGAATCAGATGCTGCAGATTTTCATACGGTCATACCGTGTTCAACCAAATCCTCCATTGAAGCTCAGTTTCAAGATGCGTACACTCATGCAAAGTTTAGGGAAGTCCAAGCGCAATTCAGAGGAAAGGCGAATTGCATCACCAGATTAAAGAATTCTGCTCTAGGCTATTCAATATACGATGTTGGAGAACAAGTTTCCAGCTCAATATTCAACAAGTTCGCTGTTACCTACGACTCAGTTACAGCCGAGGTAAAATTCCAATGCTTATTATTCGAGTCGAGAGGGATACTGTGCCGTCACGCACTAAGCGTGTTAAGCTTCGAACAAGTAAGCCAAGTGTCTCCTAGATATATACTGGAACGATGGAGCAAGAAGGTAAAAAGGCGACACACACACATCAAGAGCAGCCACGACGAGCCACTAATGGAGCCAAGAAGCAAGAGGTTCGACCAATTGGTTTTCGTTCGCAAAACATTTGCAAATTTGCCTCCGAATCGGAGGAGCTGACTGCAATTATGCACCGTGCGTACGATAACGCCATGGCCGAGATGGAAGCATTAAAAGCCAAAAGGAAGGGGACATCTTCTTTATCCCACGAAGACGCCAACTTGGAATCCGTTAACGAGCTTTAAAGCCCGCCAAGGATTCAAACAAGAGGACGTCCAAAAAACAGGCTAGGTTCAAAGCTGGAGAAACAGATTGCAAATGCCACAAAGAAGAAGAAGACGAAAGTTTTAAGCGAGGTAAAAGTAATGTTCTTTAAATTTGTGGCGATTGAGTTTATTTTTCTCGTTAATAGTTTAGCTAATGTGTGAGTGTTATATTCAGATAAACCTTTTTGATGCTGCATCAGCGGCGCATTCAAATTGCAGCCAATATCAAGGACACGTTATAAATTATCAGTTCAGGGTACCAGCAGTAGGGGATAACTCTTTGGGTGTATAGTTTTATAGAATATGGGTGTAAAAGCACTGTTCTTTTTGGGTGTATTTTTGTTAATTCACAATTTACATATAGACACATATATAGATACATATAGAACAAAAGCTATAAAAATTCGCAGGTTATGGGCGTATACTTCATTTGATATTTTTCTTCATATTTTAGTACATGTAATTCATACATTTTGAATATAGCACAGACAGTTGGGTGTATATTTTATTCAATCTTGGGTGTATTATTAGACTTGCGTT
>NC_029780.3:107854284-107855710 GCF_000817695.3 Arachis duranensis | reverse complement strand
TCCCTGAATTCTTTTTTCGTTTTCGGAGATATGAATTCCCCGTTTGGGTGATCAGAAAGTGCCATGCTCTGCAAGAATTGCAATACAAGAAATGAAAACATGAACATAAACAAGTTACACCCAATCTAAGCTAAAAAAATACACCCAAACCCATTCATAAAATACACCCAAAGTTCGTAGAAGTAACACTTACCACAATATCTGGGGGGAGACAGTATATTTGTGCCTGAAACCTCTTTTCATTTTTCTGGTTTAGGATGAGGCAGATGGCAGATACAATCTAGAAATATATGCCGAAATCAATTTTATATTAATAAACATTGCAGTTGACATTGGTGTAAAAACATTAATGTTAGTCTAATATTACCTGAGATTCTATATCACTTTTTGCCTGGAGGGATGTAAGGTGCATTATTATCAAAATGTATTCTCCTTGGCCAATCAGAGTGCACATCTCCTCATACTCGTTAGTATTTCCATCTGCGTCTTCCTTCAGTCTCGTCCCCCAGATGTAGCACTTTTGTTTCATATCATCTGGAATTCGATTTATTCTCCCATGAGTTTCAAACTTTGCAGAACTTTCTCCCCCAGTCTCCCTCTAAATTTGTGGACTTTCGTCTTTTCCCTTCGCCGCACTGCTTGCTAATTTTTGGACCAAACTATCTAATTGTTCTAGCATACTTGCAGTTTCTGGAGATTTTTCCATTTCTGTCTCCTGCGTTGACGCCCCCTCCTGGCTTGAATCAGTCAATCCAAGGCTGAATGATGGCATCCCTGGATCTGTTTTAGGAACATAGGTTGCTGTCCGTGCCATCATCAACAGCGCAGCAGCGTCTTCTGCGGCTGGATGACTCCGTCATGATGTATAAGAATAAGAGTAAGAATAAGAATATACGGATGATAAGCAAAGATTGATTTTAGTCTGATGAACTTACATTTTAGTTGGAGCTGGGGGAAGCGTGGGTGTGGTTTCTTGAAGTTGTTTGGGGGGTTCAGAAGTGCTGCACAGTTACACAAAATTAATCATGGCGTAAAAAAAAATTGATCAGTAACAATATACACCCAAACTGTTAGCAAATATACACCCAAAGTCTAAACAAATATACACCCAATACTATTTCTTACGTTTCTGTAGTCCCTTCAATCCGTAGCATAGGGGTTGGTTCGAAATCTGTGTCAGTGGTTGTTTGGGATGTCGGCACAAAAACCTGGATCGGGACTCTAAACAAGAAGAAAAATGAAAGGTTAACAACGTATTTGAAAATAATAAGGTTATAAGGTTGAAATATTCTTGAAAAACTCACACTGCAAGCGCTTCCGACGGTGTTTGTTCCCTCACAACTATCATATTCGAATCAGTCAGAATCAACCTAAAATACACCCAAAGAAGGTCAAAAAATACACCCGAACAATTCAAAAAGAAGAT